>NC_058403.1:84141746-84441746 GCF_002201575.2 Neomonachus schauinslandi | reverse complement strand
ATGTATAAATAGTCAATATGTTGAAAGCATTTCTTTTAGCTCTATGTATTAGTGTGTCTATTTTAATTGTGTATATGGGGTGGGATGTGAGAGAGAAGTGACAAGTCATCTTTTCCATTACTAAGCGGGGTAGCATCAAACAAGCTGTGGATAGGGTCATGGAATAGTTCAAACAGGCTATTTAAGACCATATGTAATCATAGTTGAGGAAAAAATCAAGAATTTGAACTCTAAAGTCTCTGTGTTTTTGGAGCACAATTGTGATTATAAGTATTCCTTCCATTTGATCAGCTTTTTTTTTTTTTTTGGTTCTCTAATAAAATTAATGTTAGTCAAAAACTTTCACTGCCCTGTGATATTAAATTTGCTAGCTTCCTGGGCGCCTGCGTGGCTCAGTTGGTTAAGCGACTGCCTTCGGCTCAGGTCATGATCCTGGAGTCCCGGGATCGAGTCCCACATCGGGCTCCCTGCTCAGCAGGGAGTCTGCTTCTCCCTCTGACCCTCCTCCCTCTCGTGCTCTCTCATTCTCTCTCTCGCAAAAAAAAAAAAAAAAATTTGCTAGCTTCCTATAAAAGGTTGCTCCTGGCTCTGGTTAGAGTTTTAGTTTCTGGTCTCCACTTTTGACTTACAAAGTAACCTTATTTTAAATTTTCAAAAAGGTGATTTCAGTGATTTAAGGTAGAAACATACTTTAGGGTCTAGTTTCCCATTTCTATTTATAATCATACTTCCTCTTCCAATTCTCTCTAAATGGGTATATTAAAGACAGTTTACAAAGGATCTGTGCTGTATCAGATGAGCAGCACACCCATACCTACATTTCTTTGGGGTTCACTGAGGAAATCAGAGGAATGAAAGGACATAGAAATACTTCTTATTGCAACCAACTTATTCCATTAATTAGTTTGAAGGTTTAATTTCCATTATGATAATCTTATTGTAGAATTTTTAAAAAGGGGAAGTGCTAGTCACTGTTTTAATGAGACACTGTATTAATTAAATACTGTGAACAACCCTTTTTTCACCCTCAATAATATAAAGGTATTTCTTAAGCAGAGAATCCAGTATTAAAATTTGGCAACAAAGCTGTGTTCTTATTGTCAAAAGTCAGAAATCAATTAGGCTTTTGTATGACTTATTGCATGCTTCAATTTTCTATTTTGAGATGCTTGGAGAGGTTAAGAAATTTGTCCAAGGTTACATGGGTAGGGAATGCTATAACTTGAATACCTCACTCAAAAAACTTTCCCATGTCTATGAAAACTGTAAGAACAATGTGAAGGTCATCTTCTCAAATAATGTTATGACATTCATTTCACTCATAATAATATAATTCATGGAGATGAATAACATACAATTACCATTTCATGTAATAAGTGAGTCATGCAATTAACTGATAAAAGAAAAATTTAAACCCACATGACAAAATATTACAACTAAGTAGAAAAAAAGTAAATATAATATTGGTTTAATGTTATGGTAAGTTGGATCAATAGTTTTTCTCCCTAAAATCAAGTTTCATACATATACATATAATTTATTTCATATATATACACATATAATTTATTGAAACTGCTTTTTTATTGCATTAATATCTCAAAATGCTAATTTACTAAATTTTGGTTTAGAATAATAAAAGAATAGTACTGAGGAAAGATTAAGGTTCTATTTAGCTATTTTGTGGATCAGAAAACTGGGACTCCCAGAGATTCAGAGGTATTCCCCAAATCCTATAGTGGTTAGGGCAAAAGAGGCCTGGGATCCAATTTTTTTGCCTGCTGGTTCATATTATTTCTTTGGTTTCTCAACCTGCCCCACCCCTTTTCATTAATCAGACAGAAATCTGAATGAATTACTCAGGATTAATGATTAATTGATTGACTCCTTTTTTTTTTTTAAAGATTTTATTTATTTATTTGACAGAGAGAGAGATGAGGAGAGAGGGAACACAAGCAGGGGGAGTGGGAGACGGAGAAGCAGGCTTCCCGCCGAGCAGGGAGCCCGATGCGGGCCTCGATCCCGGACCCCGGGATCATGACCTGAGCCGAAGGCAGACGCTTAACGACTGAGCCACCCAGGTGCCCCTGATTGACTCCTTTTTTATGATCAATTCCTCTATAGCACGCAATGCTGTTTAATAGCATTTTACCAACAGTAGAACTTTTTTCAAAACTGGAGTCAATCTTCTCAAACCCTGCTGCTGCTTTATCAACCAAGTATATGTAAGCCCTTCATTACCATCTTAACAGTCTTTAAACATCTTCACCAGGAGTAGATTCTATTTCAAGAAACCACTTTCTTTGCTCTTCCATAAGAAGCAACTCATTATCTGTTAAAGTTTTATCATGAGATTGCAGCAATTCAGTCATATCTTCAGGTTTCACTTCTAATTCTAGTTCTCTTGCTGTTTCCACCTCATTTGCAGTTACTTCCTCCACTGAACCCTTCAAAGTTATCCATGAGGTTGGAATCCACTTCTTCCAAACTCTGTTAATGTTGATATTTTGAGCTCTTCCCATGAATCACAAATGTTCTTAATGGCATCTAGAATGGTGAATCTTTTCAATTTACTTTGCCCAAACCCATCTGAGGAATCACTATCTATGGCAGCTAGAACCTTATGAAATGTATTTCTTCAATAATAAGACTTGAAAGTAAAAATTACTCCTTGGTACATGGGCTACAGAATGCATGTTGTGTTAGCAGACATGAAAATAACATTAATCTCATGGTACATCTTCATCAGAGCTCTTGGGTGACCAGGTGCATTGTCAATGAGCAGTAATATTTTGAAAAGAATGTTTTTTCTGAGCAATAGGTCTCAATAGTGGGCTTAAAATATTCAGTAAGCCATGTTGTAAATAGATGTGCTGTCATCCAGGCTTTGTTGTTCCATTTACGGAGCAGAGGCAGAGTAGGTTTAGCATAATTCTAAAGGGCCATAGGATTTCTGGAATGGTCAATGAGCATTGGCTTCAACTTAAAGTCACCAGCTGCACTGGCCCCTAATAAGAGAGCCAGCCTGTTTTTTGAAGCTTTGAGGTAAGGCACTGACTTCTCTCTAGCTATCAAAGTCTTAGATGGCATCTTCTTCCAATAGAAGGCTATTTTTTCTACCATGAAAATTTATCCTTTAGTGTAGCCTCTCTCATTAATTATCCTAGCTAGATCTTATGGATTACTTGCTGCAGCTTCTACATCAGTACTTGCTGCTGCTTCTACATCAGTACTTGCTGCTTCACCTTGCATTTCTACGTTATGGATATAGCTTCTTTCCTTAAATCTCATAAACCAACCTCTACTAACTTTAAAATTTTCTTCTGCTTCTTCCTTGCCTCTCTCACCCTTCACAAAATTGAGGAGAGTTAGGACCTTGCTCTGAATTAGGCCTGGACTTAAGGGAATGTTATAGCTGGTTAGATCTATCCAGACCACTCAAACTTGATTCATATCAACAATAAGGCTGCTTTGCTTTCTTATTGTTCATGTGTTCACTTGGAGGAGCACTTTTAACTTCCCTTCAGAAACTTTTTCTTTGCATTCACAACTTGGCTAACTGCTACCTCAGCTTCTGACATACCTTCCTCACTAAGTTTAATCATTTCTAGCTTTCCATTTAAAGTGAGAGATATACGACTTTTCCTTTCACTTGAATACTTAAAGGTCATCATACGGTGACTAATTGGCCTAATTTCAATATTGCTGTGTTTCAGGGAATACAGAGGACCAAGGAGAGGGAGACAGAGAGAGGGGAATGGCCAGTTGGTGGAGTAGTCAGAACACAAATAACATTTATTGATTAAGTTCACTGTCTTACATGAGCATGGTTCGTGGTGCCCCAAACAATGACAACAGTAACATCAAAGATTACTGATCACAAATCACCATAACAAATATACCAATAATGAAAAAGTTTGAAATATTGTAAGAATTATCAAAATGTAACACAGAGACACGAAGTGAGCAAATGCGGTTGGAAAAAAGGTGCTGACAGACTTGCTCGATGCATGGTTGCCACAAACCTTCAATTTGTAAAAAACCACAATACCTGTGAAGTGCAATAAAGTGAAGTGCAATAAAATGAGGTATGCCTATAGTCCATTTTCATAATTTAATTCCATCTTCAAAGTTCCCAGATAAGATGTTCAGTCTATACTGGTCTATGATCATTTATGAGAATCTCCAGAACTAAACTGAATAGATTATTCAGGTATTGCTCACTCATCATAAGCAGGCTCTGTGCTAGGCACCAGGGTTGAAAAGATGAACAAGACAGCCAAGGGAACTCAGCAGAGAACAGGGTGAGGGGAGGTGAGACAGCAGTCTACCAAGGCACATGGCATAGGAGAGCATTGAGGACGGTATCTACCACAGCCCTGGCAACTCAAGGAAGACTCATTGTAGGAAATAACCGTTGAACTGAGTTCTGAAAGATGAAGGGGATTAACTAAGTCAGTGAGATGGTGAGTGTTTTGGTCAGAGAGAACATTATTAGAGAAGGCCAGAGACATGGAAGCACAGGTGCAGTTGGGGAAGCACCAAAATTTAGCAAGGCTAGGGTCCAGAGTGCTTACAGGGAAGTTGTAAATGAGAAGGCCAGAAAGTAGGCCCTACAAGTCATATCTTATTCTAGTGGCCAGTGTTTTCATACTTCAGTGTGCACTAAATTCACCTGCAGAGTGTTAAAGCAAACATTCCCAGACCTCACTTTCATGGAGGGCTGCAGCGGGGTCCAGGAATCTGGATTTTAAACAAGTATTGTAGATACTTAGGTAAAGGTGATAAAGTGATCTAAGATGGTACCTGTGAGGATGGAGAGATAGGGCAGAAAAGGAGTGAATTAGGAAGTTGAGAGCTAGAGCATTTAGATTTGATTTGGGGAGTAAGAGAGGAAGAGGAGTGGATGAAGGAGAATAGATGAGAGGATGGATCCTGGTTTCTGATTTAGGTAATTGAGTAGGTGGTGGTGCTATTAAACAATCCTGGAAAACAGGAGAAGAGGCAGGCTTTAAGGAGGCTGTCAGTGGTGATAATGAGTCAGGTTTGGGACATGGTGACTTTGGGTTGGATCAGGTAGAGGTAGTCAGTTAGTGATACTGGTATTTAGTTGGGAAAAAAAAACTTGTTTGTAGCTATATATTTAGAATGAGCACAGATGCCAGATTAACTGTTTTCAGCTTAGCTACTTTAACATTTCCTTACCTGCAAATAGGCTGCCTATTCATGTAAACACTTATTTAAAATGGCAGAATTATTTTTAAAAAATAAGTAAAATAGCAGAATTTTGTGAAGTACAAGCCTCAGGTAAAATAATAATTTTTGACAAACTAGGTACAGAAGACTATACTTTAACTCTTAAAACAGAACATTAATTAGCTTCCTTGATATAACACAGAACATTTAAATTCTCTTATCATTGATTCTGAAACCACTGATTCTGTGACATAATCCTATGAATGTGTTGGGAGTTGAGTGCTGAAATCAACTATGAAAGAACACATGACTTTTATTTTGGTACTTTAAATTTTACATTGAGTTAGTTGATCAATACTATCACATTCTGAGTTTTATAATGTTAATTCTTGATCTTCTCCTCTTAAAGTAATGGAAAGTTCAAAATCAATTTTAAGAAATCAGGGACCAGTGGCTCCATTTTAAGCAGATATTTTAATACCAGTTGAGATCAGTAAGATCTATGCATATTTCCTCCACATTATCTTGATCTGGCCATTTAGAAGTTTTCTTCCAACAAAGTTGGTATTTGCTCTTTCCCTGAAAAAATGGATCACTGAAAGCAGAAGAAATTAAGAGACCTCCCCCAAATAAACAGTGACTAATTTTTCAGTACTAAAGTCAAGTATTTAAAAGATGGGTTTAATAGAGGTTAAAGCATTAGAGTAAAACATAAAACATTTGGTTCACCACCATCTTATTTTTGAAATTTCTTATAATAGCAAAGTATAAAATAACACATAAAAGTAAACTATTTAGGTAAGTGACAGATTTTTGGGGAGGATATTTTGGTTTAGTTTATACATACAACCCAAGATTCTACCTCTACACATGCAACATTGGGCTTCTGAGCTCTAGTTAATCCCACAGACTCACTATTTTCCTGGCCTGTTGGGTATTTCTGATTTTAAGAAGGCTTTCTGCACAAAAATACAGATGTTTCACAGCTGCCCTGTACTCCACTAGCAGAGTGCACCCCATCACACACAAGGGTACTCTCAAGGTACTAAGTTAACATGCCCAGATGCTGAGTTCAGAGAACTGATAAAGCTATATAGAGTTAGCACCTGTCCTGTGTAAATGATGGGAAGAATGCATCAGAGATTTCTACCCTCCAAGGCCAGGCAATGTTCCAGAAAACTTGCAAAATCCTTTTTGTCCTCTGTTAGTTGAGTCAGTTTGCAATAGATGAGGTACCGATGTGGAGACGTGGCTTGAAATTGCTACATGGGCTCAAGCAATAGAGTAAAAAAACCAGAAGACCCAGATTTTGGTCCCCCAACTGATTTGATGTGGGAGTTTGGGGAGGCAGTCAAACCCTGTCAGCTGCATTCTCTCTATCAGCATGATGAAGATAAAATATCTATCCTTTGCCAACCTCACTAAAGCATTTTGAAGATTAACTTTTATGAGGCTCTCACAAAATGTGACTATTGTAGCAGAGACAATTAGTATTCTATCATAGCTGAGAGTTCTGCCATATTGGGGAGAGCTTTGTAGAAAAATATCTCTTGTTATTTGTAGAACAGGGGTAGGGGAAGAGCAAGATCCTCCCAAGCAGCACATCCCTTTAAGAATTAGGGGAGATTGATCTTCAACTTCATAAGAAATAACAAGTATCTTGACACTAGCAAAGTTTTTTAAATTTATTCTCCAAGATATGGTTATTAGTGAACTGGGGAAAATCTGCCCTGATCAAACAGTCAGAGATATATTGTATTACTAATTAAGGACATGATAAAAATAGAATCCTAGAGCTGGAAGGAAAGCCAGTAATCCTCTAGGCCAACCATCTTCCATAAAGACTCTAGCAAACTCCCATCCAATCTGTGTTTGAATTATCTTTGATAAAATGGAGCTCATTTCTTCACCTTTCATCATACACCTTCACACACACACACACACACACACACACACACAGATTAGAATGTTAGTAGAGGAGACTCCCTTCAGAGTCATATATATGGTTGTACGTATTGGTTGTGCAAGGATATCTGGATGAGGGGGAACAAGTCAGGTCTGAAATCTAACCCTCTAACTTCACTTGCTAAATTATGTGCCTGGATGTGGGATTGTGACCTCCAGGGAAAAGGAGAGTCCATGTATTTGGCCCCCCAGAGAAGATCTCCTTTTATAGTCTGATCAGAAATAGCAGATATCACTGGCATAGTTATTTCCTCTCTATTAGAGAAAGCTTTGACATGCGATACTTGAATCTTTTTACCCTGTACCTCATAGGAAGAATTACTCCTCCATCTCTCAGGCTCCCATATTTTGGGAGTAACTGTGGGAGACATAATAAGAAGATCTCCATATTCAGACAGGCTTACAAAATCGACACATCTCTTGGACAGCCATTGTGAGTGCAGCTACTTCCTTGGATCCTTGGAATAGTGTGTGTGTGTGTGTGTGTGTGTGTGTGTGTGTGTATGACTGGGGGAGGTCAGTTCTGGAGGTGTAAGCAACCCTTACACTAGGTGTAAGCAAAGGATGGACTCCTAGGGCAGTTCTATGATGTTCTGTCATCTCAGCATGTCTCATGGGTGTGTGTGTTAACACTATGATCAAAATCGCTGTTGACAACTAGCTGAGGAGGTGAAGAGGTGTCTAGAACCTTAGATGCATGGATTCTAATTCCAAATGACCTTGGCCACTTAGGGATATAGTTAGAAACCATTAGGAGAATCTATTACATTTTTAAATCTGTAGCTCCAGACTGTCCTCAGGCTTTAAAGAGTTTGAACCCATTAAACTGCATAGACTGCTTTGACAGCAGAGTGTTGGTTAATTACAGTGGCAATCTAATTATAAGGTTTATAAGGTTTCCCAGTAATTGATTCCCTTTCAAGTATGTGGAAACTTTACTTGATATGCATTTGCTCCTGAAACTCATGGGAATAAACCAGATTCTGGGGTAGTGTGTCTTAGAATCAAGAAGACCATTCCAATTGCATTTGGAATCCTTATTCAGGGCAAAGGGACTCTTCTCAGTATTTTGTTCATTAATTCTTTCATCCGTTCATTCACCAATTCATTCATCCATCCATCCATTCATTCACTCATTCATTCATTCAGTAAATACTACATTAATAGTATGTACCTAGCATTAGTAGTCTCCAGGGATACAAAGACATTGGATATAGTCACTGCCACAGATAGGCTTACTAGTTGGGGAGATTGACAGAAATAAGTAATTAAAGCTATATGTTAATTATTGGTATTAGTAATGCATTTAAGGTACTAACAAAACATTGAGGAGGACATCCCTAATTCTGTGTGGGAGAACAGGGGAGAATGCTGGTGGGGGCACAGAGTAGCACTCACTGAGGAGATAAACTTTAAATGCAATATTAAAGAATGGGTAAGTATTCAGTGTACAGAAGGCAAGAATTTGGGATGGGGAAATGGAAAAAATGCAGAGCCATGAGAGAATAAGAAAATCAAGCATCTGCCATCACTGTAGACAACCAATTATAACAGGCACTGCTATGGCTAAACCTCTTCTTCCACACACAATGTATATAAAACACTTTGCTAGTTCCATAAAAACAAAAGAGATAATCCTTACAAAGTCATCACAATGCATGAACACATTCTTGTCTCTATGTCACAGGTGAGGGAAGTAAGGTTTAGAGAGGGTACGTTATTAGAGTGAGATCACACAGATAATGTGTAGGGAAGCCAGGATCTGAAACTTGGGCTATCTGATCCTGGAGCACAAGCTCTTAACCAGTATGTTTTTATAGCCTCTTCAAATGTGAGGATTATGAAGCGATGTATGATACATGCCATCAAAAGCCTTTCAGCATATTTTGTTTTCATTTTGAGGAGAGGCAATTAATTCTATCAAGACCTAGCCCTCAGTTTCCTCAATGTGAAATGACAAAGTTGTGTGTGAACTCCAAAGACCTTTCTATCTCTAAGCTTCTATTTTAATTTAATCTTGCCTCAAGCTTAAGAACACTTTCTTATTGTCTTACGTATATCTTCCTAAAGACTTATATAATAGACGGCATATCAGTTATTAAAGACTCAAATGCACAGGGCATTTTGATTATAATCATCCTTTGGATGAATATGAAACAACAATGTGTCCAGCTTTTCACATTAAATTCTTGCATACAGAGGAAAAAAGTGTTCTTATCGCTAAAGTACATGATATGTATTTTAATTCCCTGATTAATTACTAAATTCTTCACAGAGCTCTTTCCAATTTTTCAAAAAAGAATAGGAGTGAGCAGTAGATGGACTTCGATGAATGATGGAGGGGTCGTTCTGCTCTTCTTTGCTGCATGATTTAATAAACCAATATACTCTAGCTTTACTATATTCTCCTATAGGCCTGCATGTAATAGCAGGCAGTACCAAATACAGGCTTAAAAAAAATTATTTTCTTTTAACTATTTGCCCTGAAGGCAGACTGGACTTCCGTCAAGTCTAGAGAGGTGTCTATTTTACTTTTAAGCAATATCTATAACACGTTACAGTGGGCATTGGCTTTTTTTTTTTTTAACTTTCCCAAATCTAAACTCTGAATTTGGAAAATTGCCCATTTGTGGAGAATTGGTGGTAAGCAGATATGCAGTTTCCCAAACTATCTTGCAAATAGGGTATGGCTGTGTGATTCAGCTCCACCAACCAGCCACACCTGTCCCCACTTTGAATTGGGCTTCGGGGGCATGCAGAGATAGGCATGGTAGAGAATTCATCCTGGCAGTGGGTAGGGGAACAGATGAAGCTCCAACATGGGCTTTCCATGGCAGCAGCAGCAGTGGTGAGCAGTTGAACCAGTGCTCAAGTCTGGGGTGTAAGGGGTGCAAGCTCTGATGTTTCTTTTCTGTGAAGATAGCAGTGGGGTCTGTACTAGCCTAGTCTGAGGTTTGACTGAGGCTGTGCCCTGCCTGCTGCCTAGTCTCTCCATCCCGAGCCAAGTTCTAGAAGTCTGTGAGTGCCCCAGTGTACTTAAAAAAATTTTTTAAGAAACTTTTTATTTTGAAAAAAATACCTAGCCTACAGAAAAATTGCATGTATAGAACAATGGACTCCCATAATTTACCAATTTCCCCAGATTCACCAATTTTTAACATTTTGTTGTTATTTTCCTCTCTCTCTTTCTGTCTCTGTTTCTGTCTTCCTTGTCTCACTCACTCTCTCTCTCTCTATATGTAATTATATTATACATAGTATTATTTTCATTATTCCAAATCACTTGAGAGTAGGTTACATACACTACGCCCCTTTACCCCTTCATACTGCAGGATGTATGTCCTATAAACAAGGCTAGTCTCCTACATAGCCATAGTTTAGTTATCAAATTCAGGAAACATAACACTAATATTAATCTAATTTCCAGTCTATATTCAAGTTTCAATTATGCCAAAAGTGTGCTCTATCACAATTTTCTTTCCCAGTCCAAGATCCAATCTGGGAACATGTATTGCATTTAGTTGTCATACCTGTTAAGTCTTCTTTTAATGTGTAAACATCTCAGTTTTTCCTTGTTTTTCATGACATTGACACTTCTAAAAACATAATCTGTTTACTTTATAGAATATCCCTCGTTTGGGGTTTGGCTAATATTTTTCTCATGATTAGATTTAAGTTGTGCAGTCTCAGCAGTAATACTACATGAGGGATGTTGTATCCTTCTCACGGCCTCATATCCAGAGATGGGCATGGAGATGATTACTGTATTGGTGATGTTGATTTTGATTACTTATTTAGGGTGTTGTCCAATTTCTCCATTGAAAAGTCATTTTTTTCTCTTATAATTTAGCTGGTTGCTATACATATTTTTAAATATTTTATTTATTTATTTTGAGAGAGCACGTGAGTGAGGGGTGGGGAGGAGCATAGGGAGAAGGAGAGAGAGAATCCTAAGTAGGCTCCATGCTCAGTGCAGGGCTGATGTGGGGCTTGATCTCACCACCCTGAGATCATGACCTGAGCTGAAATCAAGAGAAATCAACTGACTGAGCCACCCAGACACCCTGAGATGGTTGATATTTTGACGTTATATAAATATCCTGTTTCTTCTCAAACTGCCCCCTTCCTCGGATTTAGCATCCATTTATCATTTTTGCTTGAATCAATTTTTACTATGATGAACTGCAAAATGGTGATTTTTCTATTTTCATCATTCCTCCTATGCCTATTAATTGTCCAAATATACTTTTAATAAATCCCCTTTCTACTTAAATAAGCCAGAGTTGGTCCCCATTGCTTACAGTTAAGAACCCTGGGGTTTGATTTACTTGTATATTCAGGCAGCTAGTTCCAAGAACCTATCAAACCAGCTCACTCAAATGGTTAATCTAGCCAGTCCAAGGAGAGACAGTGAAGAACATTCTTAGGAAAATAAATAATACAACTTTTCATGGTGCCTCATTCCATTTTTAAAACACACTTACAGACCAGACTGTCTTCCACTGCCAGCCAAATGACTATCAAACTGAATACATAAAATATCAAATCGTTATACTAAAACTGAAAAGCAGGAAAATATCAACTTTTGTGACTAAATGCCAAACACCTAGATATTTGGGACTATCTAGCATATTATTATTATGCTTACTTTTCACTTAGATTTTTGTTTGTAATAAACATCAAAATAAAGAATAATAGTGTAATGGAAATAGCACACTGGGGTAAGGCAGCCTTCATTACAGTGCTAGCTCTACTAACTAACCTACATGGGACTTTTTTAGCAAATCTCTTACTTTTCTGAACCTTAATTTTCCTCATCTGTGAAATGAGATGGTTGAACAGAACACTTCCAAGAGTCTTTCAAACTCAGGATTCTATGACCTCAAAACTGAACATTAGTGTAATTATTGGAGACATAAAGAACTGTTAACCTAGAATATTCTAATGAGCACATTTGGATCCAAGATTATTCTGGTATAAAGATTAGCAACTGTGAGATAACTCCCAAGTTATTCAAAGAATAGAAACATCAAAACAATTTAGAGAACAACTTACAGTCTAGAGATGCTAAAGCAGTCTTAGGCTGTCTGAATAGATGTCTTTCCCAAGAGATAAACAGTCTCACAGTGCTTGGCATTGGTGAGATCACATCTTGAGCAGTGTGTCTTGCTCAGAGGGCCGTACTTTCATGGAGGCATTAAAACATCAAAAATGTCGTTATGAAAAATGATTGAGTGAACTGGGCTGTTTATCTTGGAGAAGAAAAGATTTAATGGGATGAGGACATGATAATTCTCTAAATACTTGAAGGTTTGTTTTATTCAGGTGGAACATAAAATGTTTTTTGTGTTTTCTCCGGACAGAAAAGCTACAACCAACTGGGTGGAGTTTGTGGTATGGAAATAAGGGAAGAAACTTTATTCAAACATAATTGTGATAGCTGCTCTTACCAGCCCCTCTGTCAGGTACATCATCATGTCTCTGTGATCTCAGAAAGCTACCCAAGAATCAAGCTTTTTGCTAGGGTCTCAGTGCAATAGATCAGGCCTTGTTCTCCATGTAGATGATTTCAGATCATTACTTCTCAAATGTTAATGTACACATAAATCACTGGGTATCTTGAGAAATTCAGTTTCTGATTCAGTAGGTCTGGGATGGGACCTGAGATTCTGCATTTCCAGCAAGCTCCCAGGTGTTTCATGTGCACATAATCACCTGCCCAATCAGATGTTACATCCCCACATGACCAAAGGATACCATTCAGTATAAGCATTCGTGTTACAATTAACACCCATGTGAAAGGAAGTAAAAAGATGTTTTGCAATTCTATCAGCTTCATCATCTCATGTTTAAATGTTTTCCTGTTTCTCATTTCCTTAAAGAGGTTCCATATTTTCTGACCTTTTACCATTTTTGCTTGCTTGGCATGATGGTACTGGCATAGCTCTGTCTACTTCAAGGTAACCAGGAAACATTCTCCCAGGACATTATGAATTTTGCTTATTTTAGATCATTACTTCCGTTGACTACAACCATTTTTGGTAGGACACACAGACACACACACACAAACAAACATACCATCTCATGGTGCTTTTTATTGGATTTTGTCCATAAGGCATGATGGTCTAGGAACAGAGGCCTGTGTGTGCACAGGGACTCCGTGCCCACCTTCAGCTCCCCCTTCACTCTAGGATTTATCCATCTCCAAATAGGCATCTCACTCAGTGGGAACTGGCTAATGTATCCAGGGCCTTCTTCTTGTTATTGCCTTGAGGAAATTTTTATCTCACCTTGATACCATACCAGCTTTAACCCTCAAGGCTATTCAGAACAATCGTAGCCTCTTCCTATGTAGTAACCCTTCAAACATTTATATGGAGTCATCGTGGTCTCTTTGAGTCTTTACTTCCAAGCTAAACATCCTCAGTTCCTTCAATCATTACTCATATGAAATGGTTTGAATTCCTATACCATATCAGTTGCTTTAAAAACTATATAATTTTTAAGAGGGTATGTAGGAGTGGGAATTTTGTGGCTCTTTAGGTAGATTTCTGGCATCATAACACCAATCATCTCTTGGAATCTTCATGACTTACAGGTCACCATATGGCATTCTATTTGGGAAAAAAAAGTTTGCACTACACCAAGTCCCACTTGTAGGGTTTTTCTGGTTTTTTGTTTGTTTGTTTTTGTTTTTGTTTTTTTCCAGAGGTATATATACATGAGCAGGAGTTTTGGGGAGTTCTTTATGTACCTTCAATGCAAACTCTTCCACCTGGCGCAGGTTCACCCTATTTCAGAGCTGCTGGAAGGGTTCTATGTGTTTTTCTTGCATGAAATGGTGGATAAGTAGCCTCTTCCTATCTAAATGAGTTCATTATTTTTCATCTGTGCAATTTCTAGCAGTGATGGTCTAAAACAAATACATAGGAATGATCAGTTTAGTAAAACCTCACATGAAGAATAATAATGGTCATTTATCTAATGGAGTTTTAATAGGAGAAGTAGTACATTGGTACTAATAAAGATCAGTCAAAAATGACATAATAAGACAACATTGGCAGTGTGTTGTATTATACTCTGAGCTCTGAACAAGCAGCAGTGATCTGGATATTTAACTAATAGGGTATTAACTATCTTCCTGTATATATTCTGTATGATATGCTAATATATAAGATACAAAAATCTTTCTTAAAGGAATGAGGAAAGAAGTTTTCCATTTGGTTTCCCTAGCAAAGGGGATGGCACAGGTGAGGAGGGGTGGAAGTGGGGAAGGTGGAGATGAAGGTCATTAACAGAAATGTAACCCTTAATTCATAGCACTCTAGTGGTCTTGGTCCCCGATACATGGGTTACATGCTGTATAGTAAATAAATTCTGAATTATAAAAAGGTGATACATATTCAGAAACTTGGCAACCTCATTTCCTTTATCAGTGTATTTGAAGTTACATCATGTTTAGATGTCCCCAAACACTCAGATTGGACTTAAGTTTCTTAATAAGGAAACATTAGGCTGGGGCTGACCTTCACTTTTAGTGCAGGAAATGCATACTAGTTATTCTATAAGTGCATCAAGAAGTTAATTCTAGAATATAAAACCTTTAAACAGCTCTAGCTTATGCCTGTGTTGGCAACATGTGATCTCAGTGAAAAGTGTAAAAAAGCAGACTGCCAGATGTTTTGACTATATGAGACATCACATCTTAATGTTTCCTAGGTTGGCAGTAGTAATACTAGAGATTCAGGATTTTAAAATTAACAAGTTCTGTTCTAACCTTTTCTTAATCTTTACTTTAAAAATATCTTATACTCAAAACATTCATATGCTGGAATTTTTCTTTAAAAGACATGTGTTTAGGAAGAATGTTTATAAACCATAAACAAAATCTAGGAAGTAAATATATTATATAAGCTATTGGCCAGTATGACTGGGGAATGATATTTTCAGGTTAATCAAATACTCTGCAATATTATACCATGAGTATTATAATTTTTAAGTGTTAGGAGCTCAGTATTGCTCTCATATCAAGCATGATTTGCTTATAAATATATCAGAAGGCACTTCAAATTCTTGCTGGGGCTTGTGTCATCCATAGGAAGACTTTGAGGAGAAGGGGCAGGTGCCATTTGAGATGGGGGGAGAGGGGAAGGCAGCAGCTACACCTGACCAAAACAACCAACCCCAGCCTCTCAGGAGCATTACCACATTCTCCTTAAAACATCTCCTCTACCAAACGAATCTTCAAAGAGTGTCCTCTGAAAATGCAGATACCCCTGCAGGGTGTGTGTATGTGTGTATGTGGTGTACTGGTATTAATTATATCTTTGTTAGCAAAAGGTTGAAAAAAGGAAATGACACAGGATAGAAAATAGTGGCATCAAGGAGGAGAAAATGGATCTTTTAGAGAAGTGGAAATACACATGACAAATATTACTTATTTTACAGTTTTGCTTTAGGGTCTCAATTATGACAAACTACTGTTACAGATGTTGAAACAACATTTTATAATCTTATCTTGGATTGTCTTCTTATATTTGTTTCCAGTGAACCTAAATGAATCCCCAGTGGCCAGATCTAATGTATTAACATAATTCATGTTACTCAACTGTTCCCCTTCACGAAGATTTTTTTAAAAAGCTAAGTCAAGTCATAAATAAAGACAAACACAAAACACTTTTGGGGGAAGACAAATAAAATGGCTACTTTTAGAGCTGTTAATAATCTTATAATTTTTGTCACTTAAATTTTCTTTAGTTAATGTGAAGCCAGAGGGTGTGGAATGTTTCCTCAGCCAGTTTAAATAAATCAAAAAAGTCTGGTTTTGAATGCCCATAATGAAGATCAGTTACAATTACACATAAATTTTTTGTTTGATTGTCTCCTGAAATAACTTTCTTTTATAACAAAAAACATTATCGAGGATGCTTCATTAAAAATAAAAAACAAATCTTAGTTCAAAATTGAAATTACATTGCTCTATATTTATACCATCCCAGAAAAAAAAAAAGTTCGGCTAAGGAAATATTCAGAGACATGTAATTATTTTGCTCTAATTGGCATTTAATTCACATGTACAAACAAGCATTGCAGTACAGAGCATATAGAGGTATTAAAGGGATTAAGACTGTAGGTTATCTGATGGGAATAAAGAGTTTGGTCTGAACTGAATCTAAAATATATTTAATCGCCATTGGCCCCCTTGGTCAAAAGGAAAAAAAAAAGTAAATCTAAAACAGTCACTAAAGAAACAACATTTGCTTCAGTTGCTTGGGTGATAAATTCCCCTTGGAAATAAGTGGCAAGGCAACTGAAAAACAGCACAACTCTAGGGCCCTGCTCCTAAGAAATATACCTGTGGCATTTACTATGAAACCAAGAAATATATGTTCTATCTATCTGTAATGGATGTCAACTTTTCAAATGAACTAGCAGAGTGTGTTTTTGAAAGTCTGTGGCTTCTACAATGAATTCAGGTTCTATGGTAAATTGGATGAATTAGCTAGATGTAAAAGACTTAATAGGCTTTATTTACAAAATCATTAGGTTGTAAAAACAAAGGCCCTACAGGAGTTTTAAATTTGACTATTTTTTAAGGCTTCTTGTGAACACCTCCCCCACTCCAGACTGCCTATTTACAAAACATTTTATTTTAGAATCTCTTGGATACAGAAAGGAGAAGAGTTAGAAGGCGTAGCAAATGACTGCAAATATTTTGTTTCATTTTCATTTTAAGGTATCAGCCAAGTAACACCAGTGTATCAAATGAACTCCAAAGTTGGCAGAAGTGTTAGTAAATCTGCTCATTCCTGATCCATTTTACCAAATATGTATTCAGATTTTTAATACATATTTTGGAATGTTTGGGCTATTTATCTTCTCCTTTGTGATTAAAGACAGGTACACACAAGAGGATGATGTGATCTCTCATAAGGAAGGATTCTTTATTTAACCTAAACATATCAACACAACAGAGATTTTATCTATAGGCTAAATTCTACTCTTTGGGAAAGAGCTTGGGCTTTTCAAATGTAAACAAATAACTATATTATAAATCAGGTTGTAATAGGCATTATTTCTGGGGCAGGGGAAGTCCCACTGAGATGATCACATCATTTAATAGCTACTAAACTATTAAAGCCTTAGAAGTTTTACGTTTAACATTAATGGTCAATAGTAAATAGAAAAAAAAAGTATTGTGTTCTGAAATTTTGGCAAGCATATTGATTACAGTCTTTATTTAGTAACGTTTTCAAGTTAAGCTTGGCAGCAAAGATTTGTGAGTTTTACTGCAAGCCATCATATTTGCTGTTACAGCAGTGCACAAGCAAAAAACATTAAGTTGGGAGCATATGCAGAATCTCAAATTTTGTCTATTCTTTCAAAGTAAAATGAAACCCTCAGACATTGTTCTAGACAATTGATTCAAGTTTCAATAACATCCTCCCTTGAAATATTCAGAAAATTGGGTTAAATTGTTTTTGGGTGCCTGAATTTACCAGATTGTTGTTTTAATTCTTCATTCACAAAAACATGTTTAAACAACACAAAAAAATAATGTGAAAGTTTTTGTAAATTGCCCAAGTAATCAATTATGAATTTTGTGTGAATGTGCAATTTTCTGAAGATTAACTCTATTCAGCAAAACCTTCCTATTTTACTCCTGTGAAGAAACTGTTTGGGGATCATAAATAGATAATATACAAAATTGTAAGTATCATTCTTAGGTGCAAATGGAAACATAAAACTCTAGTAATAATCTTTTAATTTTTTCATCAGTCATTGTTGGAATGTTTCTTCGTTGCTAAACTTTCCAACTAATGTAGCTTTAACAAGAAACATGCAGATCACATCTATTATATATATTTAGAAATATACTTCAGTGACTATTATCCATCAACTGTGATAGAATTCCATTAACAACTTTCAAAACAGGATGATGTCAGTAATATGGGAAATGTTTTTGGAATTCTGATAGTACTGATTCAGAAATCTTACAAAACTTATGAAATTGATTAATACCATCTTATATAAAAGTAAATTACAGTCTAAAAGAATTTCCTAACAGTCTTAGAAACTATTCGGTAATATTAAGTCATGAATGCAATAACATATTTATCAATTTTCAATTGCTCCAATGACACAAAAGCAACATCATCAATATTCACACGTTACACACTAGTGTGAAGACACCACATATGATGACTGTATTTGACCATCTTTGGAACGGAATGGAAGCCCAAATATCAAACTTGATGACTACAGCATTTAGGAACAGGAAAAAAAAAAAAAAAGCTCAATTCATACTTTAAGAAGCTGAGTTAATATTTTGGTTATTTCCCCAACGTGTACACCTGCCTTTATAAGGAAGAACCAATCATGTGAATGAGAACTGGAGTCAAGGTTAAAATAATTTTTCCCAAGAGAGTAGAGTG
The DNA here is from genome assembly GCF_002201575.2 of Neomonachus schauinslandi. Classification (NCBI taxonomy): domain Eukaryota; kingdom Metazoa; phylum Chordata; class Mammalia; order Carnivora; family Phocidae; genus Neomonachus; species Neomonachus schauinslandi. The sequence goes on along the minus strand of NC_058403.1, from coordinate 84,423,153 downwards.
CATCTGAGAGAAGCAGAGGCTTAGCTCAGAGGAGCATTAATAACCAGAGGCAGCAACTCCCTGAAAAACATTAGAGCCTCTTGGACATATGTTTGAAATTCATCCCCCCAAGTCATCCTATGACTGTAGGGATAGGTGACAATGTCCCACTATCTGAAGGGGGAAAATACAGCACAGACCATTTAAAAAATCATCACTTTAAAAAATAATACAAAAGTGGCAAAGTGTTCTAACTGTCAAGAAACCTTTGCAGATGATAAAAAAAAAAAAACCCTTTGTCTTTCCAATTATTGTTTGCCCTTCATCTGACATACATGCATCAATAGGATTACAACGGAAACACAGTAATCTCCAGGTTTCCTCTGGATTCCTTGATCTTGTTTAAAGAAACAGGCTCAGGGAATGCACAGAAAACAAACTTCCCCAATCGAAGTTCTGAGGTCTCTCCCCCCCCGCCCCGCCCCCGCTCCTTCTCCCACCTCAGAAACCTGTCTAGTTTTACCCATAGCACCGGACAGAAATGTCATGGTCATGTTGCACCACTTCACTTGTTGAATTGTGTGAAGGCAGCGCTTGACCACAATAACTTAGTGAACCACCTTGCTCTTAAATTAGCCCCCAAGATTTCTTTCCAGTTCGATGGTAATGTCTTACCTGCATGTGTCCCTGGTACATTCTGCTTGGGCTTCTTCAAGGCTCCCTGAGGCCGCCGGATGCTTTCCCCCGTGTTTACTTGCACACCAACAGAGGGGAGAAGGCGGCGTGCACACTGTGTTTTAGACGGTGCCCCTGAGCCCGGTGGAAGGCTCCAGGTAGCCCGGCCACGGTGGCCCCCTGGCCGCTCTGCGGGCTGCCGGGAACTGTTCTCCGCTCGGGGTGCTGAAAGCGGACACAGGAGAGAGCGCGGAGGAGACGAGGAACCCAGGCGGCCACGCTCACCCGCAGGCGCAGGTCCTGCTTCACCGGGCGTCTCTAAAACTCACTCCTTCTCCACCGAACTCTTTCTCGCTTCCTGCCGGGCTGCCTCATGTCTCTCTCACTATCTTCGTCGCGAACCCCCTCCTCCTCCCAACCCTGACGCGAGCGCCCACACCAGCCGCCGCCGCAGCTGCCGAGCGGGGCGCGCGCCGCCCTCCCGGCCGCGTCCCTGCCGAGAGGCCGCGGGGCCGGGCACGCGCGCGCGTCCCCGGCGGGCCCGGGAGCAGCCCGAAGGCGGTGCGCGCACGCGGCGGCAAAGTGCCCGCGAGTGGTGGTCGCGCAAGGCGTTCAGGTGCGGCAGCGGCAACCACGGAGATTCCAGCAGAGTCGATGGTCAGATGCAAGAAAACTGGGAGGAACATGCATTGTCTCTCCAAGGGCCACCAATACCGACTGAGCCTGTCATCCTACAAACATAATAGGCTGAGCGTGGGGGTTTCTGAAGAGTTTACTTCTGTTCTGATTCAGCTCTCACAAGTTGCCTCCATGTCACTCCGTGAATAAAGACTCCCCACTCACCCCATCCTCAATTCATCGCTGAGCACCCTATTTAAAATCCCAAACCCCAGTCCCTAAGGCCTTCCATGATTTTTCTCCCTAGCACTTAACATCATCTAACATCCCATGTTTTACACATTTTATTTATTGTCTGTCTCTATATATGCAATGTTATTTCCATGAAATCAGGGATATTTGGGGAGAGGAGTGTATCTGTTTTTGCACGGATGTATCAGCATAATATAATACCTCCTGCCACATGGTTGGTACTCTAAAAATATCTGTTGAATGAGTGGGTCTTTATAATATATAGGTAGAGTACATTTAGATATGTCTCAAAGAAACTGGATAGTTTGATAGTCTTTATATTATAAATGTATATACATGCACATACACACACCATGTGCTAGTATATACGTGTATACTGTGATTACCTAGTCTTGTTGGTAATAAGATCTCCAGTTACACAACAACATGCCCTCCAATTATATACAGCATGATATAATCCCCCCATTAGTGCATATAGCATGATATACCTTTCAAAAAGTTAAAAAATTTATCAGCTCCCTAGGGAGATAAATATATATCGTATATAACTATATGAAAAGGAAAGTAGTAGAACCATGAATATAGTATTCAGAATGTTGGTAATTCTTGGTGAAGAGAGGCGGGGGAAGGGATGGGGAGGCATTTTATATGAAGGTTAATTGTCAATGTCTTAGCTATTAGCTTGGGTGGTGACTTGAGGATATGTATTACCTTATAAGAATTGCTATATAACTAAATAAAACAGAACTATGCATGGACTAGTGAGGAAAGGGTGAAATGAATCAAAGCAATGATAAATCTAATTGAATACATCTGTGGTCCTATAACAACTGACTGAACAGCCAACCAACCAATCAACCACAAAATGAATTAAGACTTGTAAAGGCAGAAGATGTGGATTCCTATTAGATTCCACCAATAGTTAACCTTGGAAAATTTACTTTGCCCTCTTTAGATTTTAGCTTTTCCATGTCCAAACCCTGTGTGCTAAACTCATTGTTTTATCCTGAAAATTGAGATATGTTCATAGAAACTATAAACTGTAAAGTATCATCCATTTTTCTTTTATTGGCCTTTATAAGACAGAGCACTGGAATAAGAGTCAGCAGGCAGAAGGGCGAATTCCATCTTACTACCTCACTGCTCTTTTGAGCAAGTATAATAATTCTCTATTTCCTCATTTTTGAAGTAAGGCAAATATCTGCTCAGCCTGCTAAGGACTGAATGCATGCAAAGGGAATTGTAAATTATAAACCACCATACATGAGTATGTAAATAGACTTTTTTTCCAGTCCAGAAAAGATGAGTGATCATTTCCTGAGATGTCAAGCTCTACAAATTTAAAAGAGGGGAAAATGAAGGGGGGGAAATCGGAGGGGGAGATGAACCATGAGAGTCTATGGACTCTGAGAAACAAACTGAGGGTTCTAGAGGGGAGGGGGGTGGAGGGGATGGGTTAGCCTGGTGATGGGTCTTAAAGAGGGCACGTACTGCATGGAGCACTGGGTGTTATATGCAAACGATGAATCATGGAACACTACATCAAAAACTAATGATGTAATGTATGGTGATTAACATAACATAATAAAATAAAAAAACAAGAAAACAAACAAACAAACAAAAAAACAATTTGACAATAACCAGTGAAGTTGAAAGCATCCAAATTTCCCAAGCTGTTAATTCCATTTCTTGGTAGACACCACTGAGGTATCCTTGAACATGTATGTAGAAAAGAACTCACAACAACATTGGTCCTAGTAGCAATATCTGGAACGAATCAAATGTCTATCATCTGGAGAGTAGATAATTCAATTATTATGTATTCAGACATCAAAAAAAAAAAAGAAAAAAAAGAGGGGAAATATTTATGTAAAATACTAGCATATTGGTATAAAAATCTTGGAGAAACTCTACTGTTTGATTTGAAAGTGCTAGGATTCTATAAAGTAATGGGGGGGGGAAACTTTTCCAATCCATTATAAGCTTACCATTATCTATTGGCAGATTCAAGAAGCCATCAACCATAAAAGCATTTGGACCAGCATGGCAACTACCTAGAGCTGAAGATAAAACTCAATATATCATTTTTTTAAAACTGGAGTAACTCATTTAGTTGCTCCCTACATTCAGAAAATACCAGGAACGTAAGTGCATCTGTGAAGATACCCTTGTCTTCATCCATATTTATTAAGAACTTAGTATGTGGGAGTGCTGAAATACATTGATAAATAAAACAAACATGGTCTCTATCTTCATTGAACCCATAGTTCAGCTTCCGGACAGAGGTACATTCTAGCATCCCAGAAAGATAAATTTATCTAGACTTTTCACAAACAAACAAACAAACCTCTATAGAGATTCCATAACTTCTCATTTCCTCTATCTAAAAATTAACATCTAACCTCTTCTAGTCAAACATTTCCCCTTCAGTTTTGAACTTTAATCCTTTCTATAGCACAAATACTTTCTTCAAAGCCTATAAATAAAAGCTTTGTGAGCAAAAACACTTGGCTGACTATTAATTCAAATGTCAGTATCTTGAGATACTTTTGATTCACAGAACCATCTAGCAATTTATACATCTCATCTGGCTAGAGCAAAAATTGCCATCCAAATCTAGCATTAAAGCTCAAGTAATATGGTTTTTTGGTGTAAAAAGAAGCTTTTCACGTGCAAATAGATATACCAATAGAAAATCCATAAGATAAAGCAGGTGTGAACTGTATTCTGGTGAATCCTAAGGATTTTATGATACACATAACAAAAAGCTGAATCGGTAATGTAATTATATTTGTGGAAATCTTTTTTGCAAATTGCAAATAGGTTATTTTTAAAAGATCTTGAAAGGAGAAAATGTGCATAACTTTCTCTATCCTCTGACTTCAGTAATGGTGAGAAAGCATTTCTTTGTGTAATTTCTGTTCTCCCCAGGGAATCATTAAGGTAAACTGGCATAAGGCAAACAAATCAGAGATGCAGCAGTTTGGAAAAGGTGTGGTTCTTTTGGAACAAAAGCAAGTGGCAACAGCTATGTGTCTGCCTCTCTGATACCAGAATTAAAATGGAAATTAATACCAAACATCTAAATGCTTTATTTGACCTTTCACAGTATTTTCTAGTTTTCATATTAATAATTGGAATCATGGAAAAACAACTTTGAAGATGAATTGGTAATATGTGTCAAACTCAAACAATTATATCTATTGTAGGAAACAAAAGAAGAAAGTCTCTGTATACACTGTGCAAGGAAAGGTTACTTATGAATCTTTTCTAACCAGACCTGCAAACAGGAATACAATTCACTGGCAGTAATACCACCATCAGCAACAGTCTGACTTATAAGTGGCTGGGCTATGATTGCCCAGCTAAACTCAAAATAATTCATATGTTAAGGCATACATTGCATCTGAGGAAAAGAAAGATAATCCATATCTCATTCCTTTCACACTGCTGTTTTGCAACCTAAAATGGGCATGATTTAATACCAGGTCCCAGCTCCCGAAAATATTTCTCATTTTAAATTTAAAGACCCTTCTTACTCAAAGTGGTCTACTGACCAGCAGCATCAGTCTCCTGGTTAGAAATGCTGACTCTCAGGCCCCATCCATGACCTACTGAATCAGAATCCACATTTTAACCAGATCCCCAAGTGCTTTGTATTCACCATCAAATTCACCAACCACTGTGGCCCAGGTAGTTTATTTACTCATGTAAATATGTGGCAAAGCTAGCTCTTGCCTTTTGCAATGATAGCACATGAGCAACATCTGTACCAAGAGAAAAGCACAATGCATATTCCCTTCCATTGATAAGATAATTTCACTGTATTTTGAGTGGCCAGAGGACTTGACATAAAATCAGAGCACATGCAGCTTTCTTACAGCAAGAAATGTGCTAATATTGCTTTTAGTTTTAATCATTATAATTAAATTAAAGAGTTGAGTGGTAGCAAAATATATTTTGTATTGCTCAAGTTAAATTTTATTAATAAATGAATCCTCCTGCATTTTAAATGGCTATTGAAAATTCAGGATTTATTAAATCTTTTAAAAAGCTGAGTAATAATGATGATGTCAGTATGCTTGTGGATTTTTAAAAAATCATTAATAATAGTCTTTTGGTGGTGATTCAACCATTCTTTTATAATCTGTACAATTCAAACTCTGCTGCTCAAAGATGGTGTAGGAGAGAACAAAAGTCAAAAAAACTGTAGACCCAAATTAAAATGACTAATTGGTTTTTATTGTTCAATCAGAGGGAGGAACATTTTGTTAAAGTTTGCCCACTTGCCCTTTTTGTATCTTTGACACATTGAATGTGATTAACTGGTGTTCAGGGCATTAGATCTGGAAAGAATTTTGGAAACCCACACAGCAGACCCCAGACTGTCAGGGGGAATTATGATTGAAGTAAAGTACATGGACTCTGGTGACTAGGAAATGGCAGCAATGTTCTTCCAAATGAATAAACAAGCTGGAGGCTTCAGAGTTGGGCCTCCTATTAAACCAATTTAAGAAATTACACTAAAATAATTTACATTTTTTCATGACAATGTTCTTTCAGCAATCCAATATTGATTTTAATATTAAATGTCCCTTCTACACTTTCTTAGTCCTGGTGAAAAAATATTTGCAAACAAATATGTCTCTTGCTTTTCACTCCTCCTTACTACTCTTACCACCACCATCTTAGCAGACTCTTTAAACCTGTTACCAATCTCAAAGCCAGTTTTATCACCTCTGCCCATCTCCATGCCAGGCAATCATATTCATTGCAGCCAGATCAATTTCATAAGGATGAGCCTTGATCATATTTCTTCCCAGTTCAAAAACCTAGTGGTTTCTTATTGCCTACTAATATCCAAAAACTGTAGCTTTTTATTCATAATCATGGAATATAGTTTGCCACTCAGAGCGTATCTTCTACTAGTGGCAGGAAGAACTGTCTCTGCTTTGTGGAAGCATCTCTTCCCCACTTTTGCCCATTTGTGTGGTGGGAAACATTTTCTTACCAGGATTTGGGGGTGGAACATATGACCACGGCTAATCCAGCAGTGCATTTAATCCCCATCAGTCACAGTTGGGAATGGGCATATGACCCAAGTCAGCCAACAAGGGCAAATGGATTCAGTTCCAGGACTATTCTGGAGCAGACTCATTCTTCTTCTGGACTGGGTACACTAATGATATAAGCTTGAAGCTGCCAGCATCTAGCACTCTAAAACTGGAAAGAAAATCACCACGGGGAAGAAATTGTCTAGTCAGGCTCTTGGGGACAAAACGTGAGCCATTAAATAAACCATACTTAAAGCTAGCCTGCTTCTGAATTTTAGTTATTTCAGTTAATACATTCTCTTTTCTGGTTGAGTTGAATTTTTCTGGCACTTGCAACCACAAGAATACTTATTAATACAATCATCTTCCACAAACTGGCCCCTGTCTTTTGTCAGTTCTGTGTATGTCCTAACTTTTATAATAACTGTCCTATTATATTAATCTCCAAACAATCCAAGTTATACTCATATTCTTTCCTTGTCTTAGAATATACTCTCTGTCTCCCTACTCCTTTGTAATGAAAGCTCATTCATTTTTCAAGTTTGGTCTCAAATTCTATTACCTTCATGAAGCCTTAATTGATCCTCCACTTGAATACATCCCCATGGTGGGAACTCCTTATTATACAAAATTCTTTTATTTTTAAAAGATTTTATTTATTTATTTGAGAGAGAGAGAGAGAGCACGAGCAGGGGTGAGGGGCAGAGGCAGACTCCCCATTGAGCAGGGACCCCAACGTGGGGCTCCATCCCAGGACTTCGAGATCATGACCTGAGCCGAAGACAGATGCTTAATTGACTGAGCCACCCAGGCACCCCACAAAATTCTTTTAATTCATAAAATTTTTCTCTTGTTTAATTATTTCTGTGCTTCTTCACTCATTAGATGTAGACAGATGAGACAAGAACCTTGTTTTATTCTTTGTTTTGCTAAACTTACAACATCTTATATATAAAAAAGTCCCAATATTAACTGAATAACATAAATTATTTTGGAAGTATTTGGAACAGTATAAAAGCTTTGAAAATAATTTTTATATTACTTACTCTGAAGACATATTTCAGATATATATTTTCTAAATAAAATATCAAAGAAACTGTTGATTTTATGTAGAATCACACAATACTAAGGATGGAAAAAAGCTTATAGCTTTTGTGGCCTGACTTCCTCCTTTTTCAAATAAAGATTGTGAGGATCAACGAAGTCAAGTGCCTTATTCTTTTTTTTTTTTTAAAGATTTTATTTATTTGCGAGAGAGAGAATGAGAGACAGAGAGCATGAGAGGGAGGAGGGTCAGAGGGAGAAGCAGACTCCCTGCTGAGCAGGGAGCCCGATGTGGGACTCGATCCCGGGACTCCAGGATCATGACCTGAGCCGAAGGCAGTCACTTAACCAACTGAGCCACCCAGGCGCCCCAAGTGCCTTATTCTTGATGTGCTTTTACTGATGCAAAACAAGTAATTCTATTTATGACTGTATAAAGGAATTTGGGAGTATAATTACTCAAAGTACACTAGTAGTGATAACACTCAGTTCATGCCATAAAATGCTGCTATCTGAATTAAAAAAAAAATGAATTAGTATCCTAAGGGCAGAAATGCAATGGATGAATAGTTAGACTTAGGAAAAACTAGCTATCCTCACAAAGGTACTTTAGGAATGTGATAGAAGCAAAAATTTACCTTATTTCAATGAAAATATCTTATCCTTTGCTCACAAACACAGGGCATTTGATTTTTTAAAGAGTTCACATTAGAAGGAGATATGCAACATTGAACAATTTTAGAGGTGATATAATCTACAAGAAATGCAGAATTATTTCTAAGGTAAATCCCTGGTTCTACTCCTAGTTCAGACAATTCTCTTTTCTTAGAATACCCTATTTCCACTTACCTACTGTTACAACGAACAGTTGTATAGGGGAAAATTAAACCTTAAGGCTATTTTGAAAGAAGAAATAAGATTTTGATGTGATATATAATACCTATGGATAAATGCTTATAAAACTATAACTGTTTAAAAATAAAATAGTCTTGGTATTTATTAAAGCCTATGGCATTTTGTAGCAGGATGGCAGAAACTAATTATTTTTTAATTCCATGAAGAGTGAAGCACTAGGATCACTAAAATATTATATATTTAGAGTGCCTTAGTTTAGATTCTTATTATATACCTTCTGGACTAATTTATAAGAGCCTCCTAAATTTTTAAACATCCCCTCCTTCATTTTCTCTCCCTCCAACTAATTATCTATAAAACAATGAGAGTCAACATTTAAAATAAGTGTAAATTGAAGATGGCAGAGTAGGAGGACCCTAAGCTCACCTTGTCCCATGGATACAACTAGATAATACTCATATCAGTGTAAATAACCCAGAAAACAACCCAGAGACTGGCAGAACAAACTCCACAGCTAAGTGTAGAGAGGAGACCACACCAAAAGGGTAGGAAGTGCAGAGACACAGTGGGGAGCTAAATGGAACTGCAGGACTATTCACAGAAGAAAGGGATGCAGAGGGTGCAGTGAGGGGCGAGAAAAAGACTTTCATACCAGGAAGCCCACATGGATAAGACGAATTCCCATAACATTTGGCTTTGAAAACCAAAGGGGGTGAATTCTATGAGTTCTTACAACCAGTAGGACTTAAAACCTGTAATTTTAAAAATCAGGCTTGGTTGACTCTTTGAGAAACAGGAGGGTAAGAGGAAACTGAGTCCCCACTCTTATAGAAACAGCACAACAAACAACCCATACCTAAGGGAGACAGCATAGAAGCAGCAGTTTGGAAAAGCCTGGGGTATATGGGAGGGAGAATTATTTACTAACCTTAGAGCATGTGCCAGAGGGACAGAGATCCTGCGAGGCATCTCCAGGAAAAAAGCTGGCAGGTGCTATTTCCCTCCCCCACCTCCCATCATAAACACATAGCCACTTCCAGGAAACAGCATGGAGTCTACCCTCACTAGTTTGGGGAAGGAAACAGAAATCCAGATCCAGGAAGCATATAGAGCCCTCAACAAAACCAATCCAAGGAAGTCCACACCAAGATACTTAGTAGTTGAAATGGCAAAAAGTAGTGATCAAGAGAGAATTTTAAAAGCAGCAAGAGAAAAATAAAACAGTTACATACAAGGGAAATGCCATAAAGCTATCAGCTGATTTTTAAGCAGAAACTTTGCAGGCCAAAAGAGAGTGTCACAATATATTCAAAGTGCTGAAAGGAAAAAATATGCAGCCAAGAATACTCTATCCAGCAAGGCTATCATTCAGAATAGGAGAGATAAAGAGTTTCCCAGACAAAGAAAAGTTAAAGGAATTCATGACTAGTACACCAGACCTATAAGAAATTTAAAGGGGATTCTGAGTGGAAAGGAAAGACCATAAGTAAGAGTAAGAAAAGTAGGAAGCACAAAAGTAGTGAAAATAAGTATATCTGTAAAAATCAGTCAAAAGACTCACAAAATAAAAAGATGTAAAATATGACACCATATACCTAAAACTTGCATTGGGGGAGGGAAATGATACCATGCATCTTTTCTGATCACAACACTATGAAATAGAAATCAACCACAAGAAAAAAATCTTGTGGAGCACAAATGCATGGAGCACAAATGCACGGAGGTTAAAGAACATGCTACTAAACAATGAATGGGTCATCCAAGAAATCAAAGAGGAAATAAAAAAATACATGGAGACAGATGAAAATGAAAACAGAATGATCCAAACTCTTTGGGATGCAGCAAAACTGTTCTAAGAGGAAGTTTATAGTAATATAGGCCTACCTCAAGAAGCAAGAAAAATCTCAAATAAATAACCTTAGCTTACACCAAAAAGGAGTTAGAAGAAGAACAAATAAACCCCAAAACTGGTAGAAAAAAGGAAATAAATATTCGAGCAGAAATAAATGAAATAGAAATTAAAAGAAACAATAGAACACATCACTGAAACCAGGAACTGGTTCTTTGAAAAGATCAACAAAATTGATAAGCCAGGCCTATCAAAAAGAGAGAGGGAGAGGGAGAGAGAGAGAGAGAGAGAGAGACAAGGAACACAAATAAAAAAAATCAGAAATGAAAGAAGAGAAATAACAACTGACACCACAGAAATATAAAGGCTTGTAAGAGAATACTATGAAAAATTATATGCCAACAAATTGAACAACCTAGAAGAAATGGATAAGTTCCTATCATATATAACCTCCCAAAACTGCATCAAGAAGAAATAGAAAATTTGAACAGACTAATTACCAGCAATGAAATTTAATCAGTAATCAAAAAGCTCCTAACAGGGGCACCGGGTGGCTCAGTTGGTTAAGTATCTGACTCTTGATTTTGGCTCAGGTCATGATCTCAGGGTCGGGAGAATGAGCCCTGCATCAGGCTCTGTGTTCAGTGTGGAGTCTGCTTGAGATTTTTTGTCTTCTTCTCCCTCTGCCCTGCCCTCTGCTTGTGTGTACTCTCTCTCTAAATAAAATCTTAAAAAAAAAAAAAAAGCTCCCAACAAACAAAATTCTAGGACTAGACAGCTTCACACATGACTTCTACCAAACATTTAAAGAGGAGTTAATACTTATTCTTCTCAAATTTTTCCAAAATGTAAAAGAGGAAGGAAAACTTCTAAATTAATTTTATGAGACCAGCATTACCCTGATTTCAAAACCAGATAAAGACACTACAAAAAAGAGAACTACAGGCCAATATCTCTGATGAACATAGATGTGAAAATCCTCAACAAAATATTAGCAAACTGAATCCAACAATACATTAAAAAAAGCATTCACCATGATCAAGTGGGATTTATCCCTGGGATGCAAGGGTGGTTCAATAGTTGTGAATCAATCAACATGATATATCACATTAATAAAAGAAAGAATAAGAACCATATGATCATTTCAATAGATGCAGAAAAAGCTTTTGACAAAGTACAACAACATCCATTCATGATAAAAACCCTCAACAAAGCAGGGATACAGGGAACATACCTCAACAAAATAAAAGCCATATGTGAAAAACCCACAGCTATCATACTCAATGGTGAAACACTGAGAGCTTTTCCTCTAAGGTCAGGAACAAGGCAAGGATATCCACTCTCACCACTTTTATTCAGCATAATACTGGAAGTCCTAGCCACAGCAATCAGACAACAAAAAGAAAGAAAAAGCATCTGAATTGGTAAGGAAGAAGTAAAATGCTCACTATTTGTAGATGACATGATACTACATATAGAAAACCCTAAAGACTCCACCAAAAAACTGCTAGAACTGATAAATGAATTCAGTAAGGTCGCAGGATACAAAATCAATATACAGAAATCCATTGTATTCTATATACTAACAATGAAGCAGCCAAAAGAGAAATTAAGAAAGCAATCCCATTTACAATTGCATCAAAAATAATAAAATACCCAGGAATAAACTTGACCAAGGAGGTGAAAGACTTATATTCTAAAAACTATAAAACACTGATGAAAAAATTGAGGATGCACAAATAGAATGGAAGAATAGATATTGTTAAAATGTCCCTACTTCCCAAAGCAATCTACACATTTAATGCAATCCCTATCAAAATACCAACAGCATTTTTCACAGACCTAGAACAAACAACTCTAAAATTTGTATGGAATCACAGAAGACCCTGAATATCCAAAGCAATCTTGAAAAAGAAAAGCAAAACTGGAGGCATCACAATTCCAGACTTCAAGTTATATTGCAAAGCTGTAGCAATCAAGACAATATGGTACTGGCACAAAAACAGACACATAGATCAACAGAACAGAATAGAAAGCCCAGAAATAAACCATGGTTATATGGTCAATTAATCTTCAACAAAGCAGGCAAGACTATCCAATGCAAGAAAGACAGTGTCACAACAAACAGTGTTGGGGAAACTGGACAGCTACATGAAAAGAATGAAACTGGACCACTTTCTCACAACATACACAAAGATAAACTCAAAATGGATTAATAACCTAAATGTGAGACCTCAAACCATAAAAATCCTAGAAGAGAGCACAGGCAGTAATTTCTCTGACACTGACCATAGAAACATATTTCTAGATATGTCTCCTGAGGCAAGGGAAACAAAAGCAAAAATAAACTACTGGGACCTGATCAAAATAAACAGGTTCTGCACAACAAAAGAAATAATCAAGAAAACAAAAAGACAGCCTACTGAATGGTAGAAGATATATGCCCATGATATATCTGATAAAGGGTTAGTATTCAAAATACACAGAGAAGTTATATGACTCAAAATCAAAAAAAGAAATAATCCAATTTAAAAATTCTTTAGGGAAATATCTGTTGAGATATTTCTCTAAAGAAGACATACAGATGGTCAATAGACACATGAAAAGATGTTCAACATCACTTGTCATCAGTGAAATGAAAATCAAAACCACAATGAGATATCACTTTACACCTGTCAGAATGACTAAAATAAAAAACACAAGAAACAACAAGTATTGGTGAGGATGTGGAGGGAAAGGAACCCTCATGCACTCTTGGTGGGAATGCAAACTGGTGCAGCCACTGTGGAAAACAGTATTAAATTTCCTTAAAAAATTAAAAATAGAACTACCCTATGATCCAGTAATTGCAGCACTGGGTATTGACCTAAAGAATGCAAAGGATATATGCACCCTTATGTTTATTGCAACATTATTTACAATATCCAAAATATGGAAGCAGCCCAAGTGTCCATTGAACTACCCTATGATCCAGTAATTGTAGCACTGGGTATTGACCCAAAGAATGCAAAGGATATATGCACCCTTATGTTTATTGCAACATTATTTACAATATCCAAAATATGGAAGCAGCCCAAGTGTCCATTGATAGATGAATGGATAAAGAAATGTGGTATATTTATACAATGGAATATTATTTACCCATAAAAAGAAGTGAAATCTACAAACAATGAATCATGGAACACTTCATCTAAAACTAATGATGTAATGTATGGGGATTAACATAAGAATAAAAAAAAAGTTAAAAAAAAAAAAAGAAGTGAAATCTTGCCATTTGCAACAACATGGATGGCCCTAGATGGTATAATGTTAAGCAAAATAAGTCAGTCAGAGAAAAATAAATGTCATATGATTTCATTCACATGTAGATTTTAAGAAAAAAAAATGAGCAAAGGAAAAAAAGACACAGACCAAAAAACAGACTCTTGGGGTACGTGGGTGGCTCAGTCGGTTAAGCGTCCAACTCTTGGTTTTGGCTCAGGTTGTGATCTCTGGGTCATGTGTTTGAGTCCCAAGTCTGTGCTCAGTGTGGAGTCGGCTTGAGATTCTCTCTCCCCCTCTCCTTTTGTACCACCACCCCCTCCCTGCTCCTCTCTCAAATAAATAAATAAATAAATCTTTAAGTAAAAAAATCTTTGAAAAAATGAATAAATCTTTAAGACTCTTAACTATAGGGAACAAACAGATAGTTACCAGAGATGAGGTGGGTGGGGGAATAGGTGAAATATATGAAGAGGATTAAGAATGTACTTATCTTGATGAGCACTGACTTGCGAATAGAATTGTGGAATCACTATATAGTATACCTGAAACTAATATAACACTATACGTTAACTATCCTGGAATAAATTATTTTATTTTATTTTATTTTTAGAGAAAGAGAGAGAGAGAGTGTGTGTGTGGGAGTGGGGAGGGGCAGAGGGAGAAGGAGAGAGAGAATCCTAAGAAGGCTTCATGCCCAGGCTCTGGCCCAACCCTGAGATCATGACCTAAGCTGAAATTAAGAGTAGGCTGCCTAACCAACTGAGCCACCCAGGCACCCCAAATGTAAATTATTTTAAAAACAATCCTTTAACAAGTAGATAAAATCCACATCACTTTTAGCACAAGTAAAGTTCTTCACTATTTTTTGCATCCAAGCTTCTTTTCCCACAAGTCCCCAGAATTATCCAGCTCTTTGCTGTCCACAGAATATGCCATACTGGATTATACCTCCAGCCCTCTATGCATGCTGTTCCCTCCATTTGTAGCTCTCTTGCTTCTTTCTTCTCCTTGATGTGCTAGGGAATCCATATATTGTTTCAGGCCTTTGTTCAAGTATCAGCTTTACTGTAGTTTTCCTTTACTCCTGCATGCCTTGTCTGTGACTGCATCCTAGTTTTATATGCATGTCTTCAGTGTTATTTTACAAGAGTATAATATTTATTTACAAATCTGCCTCTTCCAAATTACCCATTACTGTTTCCTCACAGTTGAGCACAGTGCCTTGTACTCTGTGAGCTTATTACATGTTTGTTGAATGAATAAATGTTCATCTTTTCATTAATAATATGCCCTGAATTTTCCGAAGTGATGAAGTTATTTTTTTTTAAGAGAGAGAGAGAGAGTGCATACATGCAAGGGTGAGGGGTCAGAGGGAGAGGGAGAGAGAGAGAGAATCCTCAAGCAGACTCCCTACTGAGTGAGGAGCCCAGCACCAGGCTTGATCTCACAACCAACATCATGACCTGAGCTGAAACAAAGAGTCAGACATTCAACCGACTGAACCACCTAGATGCCCCCGATGCAATTAACTCTCAGTGAGGAAATATGCAAGAAACATGTCAATGCTAATCAAGAAAAGAAAATACAAATTTTATCCATTTAACAAAATAAAGAATTGGGCATTCAAAACAAATGGAGTCTTTTAAGTCCTCTAATGATAAGTTATTTTCAGGCTCATGCAGTATTAACTAAATTAAGACCCACAGAAGGGTAGAGCTGAAAGGGATGCTGGTAATCACCTGGATCATGCACTTGATTTTAATGATGAAGAAACGGAGGCCTAGACATATAAAGGGACTAACTTGATCAAGGCTTCAGCCCCGGCCAACCCTCTCTGCCTAGCTCAAATGCATTGAAATCTCAGGGCTTGACTGCTTCAGGAAAAAGAGTATAAGAACTATCTGACCAACTCATTGGACCTTCTTGAAAATCAAGACAGGCCTAGGGATACCCAGATCAGCTTTGAAGATGTGGTACCCTACCCACTGTGAAAAAGAGAAGCTTTTGAGGTGGAGGTAGGGTAGGTGGGAAATTTGATAGATTCTCTGCTGTAATGAATTGATGAGGCTCATTTTATGCTAGTAAGTACTCCTAAGGGTGTTGATTTAATGTGGTAAATAAGAATATAGCTTGAGCTTTGGAATCTTTCAGACTTTGAAAAGATATTCACAACATAAAAGACAGACAATGGGCAATTATACTTAATATGTAAATACCTTTATGAATAAATTTTAAAAATAAGCAATCCAATAAGAACATGGGCAAAACATGAATGGAACATTTATAAAATAAAGAAGTATAAATGTTCAATAAATATAAATGATCAATAAATAAAAAAGTTAGTAAAAATAGTAATAAAAATGGTAGTTAAATACAGGAGCATCATTATCACTTATCATGTTGGCGATGCATTTTTTTAAAAGAAAATGCTCAGTATTGATTGGAGAGGTATTTGAAATGGATACATTCTTACATTGCATTAGGGTTCTGTCATTAGCACAACTTTCCTGGAGGACGGTTTGGCAATATGGATCAAGAACTTCAAAAATGTTTATACCTGGAGACTTAGTATTTCCACTTTTAAGAATTTAAAATTAATCACAAATTTACACAGAGATTTATAAATGAAGCATTGTTTATAATAATGGAAAATTAGAAACAACTTAAGTGGCCAACAATAGGAAGATGGTAAGTGATTAATTTGGATATGATGGAACACTATTCATCATTAAAAATGGATTTGGAAATGTGTGTGATTTGGAAACTAATGGCATGGAAAATGTTTTCATAAATATTAGTGAAAAAAGTGGTTATCTGTCATAATAGTATATATAGCACAATGTGTATGTATATATGGAATGTATGTGTTTGTGTACACATACACGTATGTATGTATACATAAATATATATATACATATATCTATAATTCCTTGCTATCTGACTTTCACTATGTGAACATTCATTGTAAACACTTGTAAAAAAATCACTTGTAAACAAATATTGACTAACCAATTCACTATCTAAACCCATTACCTAAATTAAAAACAAAACTATAAGGAATTTGCAAACACCATCTAGAGAAGGCTCTTCAGCTGCCCTTGAGTCCTAGCAAGAGGATGATTGCACCTGCTCCCTACAGGAGTGTAAATATTATATGTGTTATCAGTATCATTTTCCTTCTCTCCCCCTGCAGTCTAGGCATTGAACACTGCCAATGATAGCTTCTGTGAGGCACTAAAGGGCTCTACCAGCTCAGGTCCAATTCAGATGTTATTTTTATTATCTAATTATTTTATTGTTTATGTTACAGTACATATTTCCTGAGGCATGAAGGAAAAATGTAATTTGTATTTGCTAATTACAGAGTCCATGTGTACTGCATATAAATACACCTGCTAATGAGTTCATTAAGAGTTTAATAATTAGGTCATTGTTGTTTTATATGTATTGTACTACACAGAAATTCTTGGTGGGTTGTTACATTTATGTTTAAGAGTATTTCAATGATACTTGGAGAAATCATTTGGAGGATTTTGATGGGCTGAGAACATTTTTTAAATTTAAAGTAATGAAATATGGCTTCTGTTAATTAAAAATTTGCTATCCAACACTTTCTGAGAAGCAGATTATATTCAGATAATGAAGATAATGAAAAATGCTTGTATGTGGGGGTGTGTAGTTTTTATTTCTGTACTGTAATTAAATGTCCCAGAAATGTTAGTGTCTTCTCTGTGATACTGTGAATTTATGTTGAGTTTCACATTGTATTTCCATATTTTCTGCATTTTGTAAAATGAGGTTCGCCATGAAGCTTTTCCAATAAAGCAAAAGAAAGAAGTGAAATAAATGAAGGTCTCAGAACTCCACTTTAGTGACTTCAGTTGGGGAAGAAGTTGAACCATATTTGTATAAGGGGTATGGGAAGAGTGGGGTTATTTTGCATAAATTTATCATTATTAGAACCTACATTTATGACATGGGTTCTGAGAAAAGAGTTTATGAATAAGTGCTTAGCAGAATCCTCTCTTTTTCTCTTTTGGATCTGAGTTCATACTTGTGTCTCTTAAGTGGCAAGAAGGTAGGAGCCAGCAACTCTAGGTATTTGACATTAGGAAGGATAACTTATAATTATATTATCTGTAAGGAAGGAACATAAGTATTTAAAAGTACTATTAAAACTGTATGGTAGGGAAAAATGAAGTGGGGGGGAATCGGAGGGGGAGACGAACCATGAGAGACTATGGACTCTGAGAAACAAACTGAGGGTTCTAGAGGGGAGGGGTGTGGGGGGATGGGTTAGCCTGGTGATGGGTATTAAAGAGGGCACATATTGAATGGAGCACTGGTGTTATACGTAAGCAATGAATCATGGAACACTACATCAAAAACTAATGCTGTAATGTATGGTGATTAACATAACATAAAAAAAAAAGATAAAAAAAACCCAAACTGTATGGTAGGGAGATCCAAACCACTTCTCAGCTATCCCCAAGTTCTCCACCATTTATGAGTTCCCTTCTTTAGTAAGCAGTGGAGATTCTTTGTATCACTTAATTAGCAGGAAGTCCTGTTTGTACTTATATCCCTCCTTCTGAGACTTCCCAAGAGTACTTACAGGTCCCTTGTTTATCTAGATGGCACTATTTAATAATAAAACATATAAAAGTAAAAATCTCACTAGAAAAGGTAAATATATAACATAGATAGTGGATCAAGCACTTATAAAGCAAGCAAGAAGGTTAAAAGACAAAAGTAGTAAAATTAACTAAAATTACAATGATTAATTAAGGGAAGTATGAAAAAAAACGTGGAATGTGTCATCAAAGGTATAAAACATGGGGTGGGGAGTAAAAAGGTAAAGCTTTGGAATGCACATAAAATTAAGATGCTATCAACTTAAAACAGACTGCTGCTATTTATATAGTATATTTTATATGAACCTCATGATAACTACTACAAGAAAAAGTTTATAGTAAATACAAAAATGAGAAAGGAATCTAAACATAACACTAAGGAAAGCTGTCAAACCACAAGGTAACAGAGAAAAAGGAGAAGAAAAGAACAGAGAGGAACTATGAAAACAGCCAGAAAACAATTAACAAAATGGCAATAAGTATATATTTATCAATAATTATTTTAAATGTATATGGACTAAATTTGCCAATCAACAGACATAGCATGGCTGAATGGATTAAAAAAACAAGACCCATCTATATGCTGCCTACAAGAGACTCACTTCAGAAGTAAGGACACACAGACTGAAAGTAAAGGCATAGAAAAGATATTCCATACAAATGAAAATGAAAAAAATCTGGAGTAACTATACTCATATCAAAGAAAATAGACTTTAAACAAAAACTGTAAAAAAGATAAGAAGGGCATTACATAACAGGAAAGGGGTTAATCCAGCAAGAAGATATAATATTCACAAATATATATGCACCCAACATAGGAGCACCAAAATACATAAAGTAAATAAAACAGATCTAAAGGGAGAAATTTAAAGCAATACAATAATAGTAGGAGATTTTAATACCCCTCTTTCATCAATGGATAGATCATTCAGACAAGAAATCAGTAAAGAAACATCAACCTTAAACAACACATTAGACCAGATGGACTTAAGATTTATGTATATATATATATACATATATATATATATATAACATTTCATCCAAAAGAGACAGAATACACATTCTTCTCACATGCATATGGAACATTCTCCAGGACAGATCACATGGTAGGCCACAAAACAAATCTCAATAAATTCAAGAAAACTAAAATCATATCAAGCATCTTTTCCAGCTACACTGATAAGAAACTAAAAATTAATTATAAGAAGAAAATGGGGAAAACTGCAAAAATGTGAAGATTAAACAAAGCTACTGAACAACCAATGAGTTATCAAAGAAATCAAAGGAGAAATAAAAAATACTAGACATAAAAGAAAACAGAAATGCAACATACCAAAATCTATGGGATGCAGCAAAAGTGGTTGGTTCTAAAAGGGAAGTTCACAGCAACACAAGCCCACCTCAAGAAACAAGAAAAATCTCAAATAAACAACCTAACTTTGTACCTAAAGGAACTATAAAAAGAAGAACAAATATAGCCCAAAATTAGTAGAAGGAAGGAAATAATAAAGATCAGAGCAGAAACAAATGAAATAGAGACAAAAAAGATAATAGAAAAGATCAATGAAATGAAGAGTAGTTTCTTTGCAAAAATAAACAAACTTGACAACACTTTACATAGACTAACAAAGAAAAAACAGAAAAGACTCAAATAAATAAAATAAAAAATGAAAGAGGACATTAAAACTGACCCCTAGAAATACAAAAGATCGTAGGAAACTACTACAAACAATTATATGTCAACAGATTGGACAACCTAGAAGAAATGGATAAATTCCTAGAAATTTATAATCCTCTAAGACTGAATCATGGAGAAATAGAAAATCTGAATAGACTGATAACTAGTAAGAAGATTGAAACAGTAATCAAAGACCTCCCAAAAAACAAAAGTCCAAGATCAAACCAAACATTCAAAGAAGATTTTTTTTTTTTTTAAAGATTTTATTTATTTATTTGAGACAGAGAGAATGAGAGAGACAGAGAGCACATGAGAGGGGGGAGGGTCAGAGGGAGAAGCAGGCTCCCTGCCGAGCAGGGAGCCCGATGCGGGACTCGATCCAGGGACTCCAGGATCATGACCTGAGCCGAAGGCAGTCGCTTAACCAACTGAGCCACCCAGGCACCCTCAAAGAAGATTTAATACCTATCCTTTCAAATTCTTATAAACACATTTTAGGAGGCCAGCATCCCCCTTAATACCAAAACCAAAGACGCCACACACAAAAAAGAAAACTACAGGCTGGTATCCCTGATGAACATAGATGCAAAATTTTTCAACAAAATATTAGCAAACTAAATCCAACAACACAGTAACAGAATCCTATGCCATGACTAAGTGGGATTTATTCCAGGGATGCAAGGATGGTTCAACATCCACAAATCAATCAACATGATATATTAACAGAATGAAGGATACAAATCATATGATCATCTCAATAGAAACAGAAAAAGCATTTGACAGAATTCAACGTCCATTTATGAAAAAACTCTCAACAATGTGTGCGTAGAGGGAAGCTACCTCAACATAATAAGGTCCATATATGACAATCCTATAGCTAATATTATACTCAATAATGAAAAGTTGAAAACTTTTTCTCTAAAAATAGGAATAAGACAAGGATGCCCACTCTCACTTTTATTTAACATAGTACTGGAAGTCCCAAGAAAAAGAAATAAAAGGCATCCAAATTGGAAAGCAAGAAGTAAAACTGTCACTATTTCAGATGACATATTATATGTTAAAAAAAACTCTAGAGAATACACCAAAAAACTGTTAGAACTAATAAACGAATTAAGTAAAGTTACAAGTTACAAAATCAATGTATAAAAATCTGAGGCATTTCCATAAACTAATAAGGAAATATCAAAAAGGGAAATTAAGAAAATAATCCCATTTACAGTTGCATCAGGAAGACTAAAATATCTAAAAATAAATTTAACCAAGGAAGTGAAAGACCTTGAAAATTATACATTGAATATTGAAAGTAAACAAATGTGACTATATCAAACTATAAAGATTCTGCACAGCAAAGGAAACCATCATCAAAGCAAAAAGTCAACCTACTTAATTGGTGAAGATATTTGCAAACCGTGTATCTGATACAAGGCTAATACCCAAATATATGAAGAATTACACTCAACAACAAAAAACCAAACAACCCAATTTAAAAATGGGCAGAGAATCTTAGTAGAGATTTCTCCAAAGAAGACATACAGATAGCTAACAGGTACATGAAAAGATGCTCAACATCACTAATTACATATCAAAGCACAATGATATATCACCTAACACCTGTTAGAATGGCCATTATAAAAAAGACAAGGAACAACAGTGTCAGAGAGGATGTGGAGAAAAGGTAAGCCTTATACACTATTGATGGAACTATAAATTGGTGCAACCACTATGAAAAATGGTATGGAGATTCCTCAAAAAATTAAGACTAGACCTACCAAATGACCTAGATATTCCACTTCTGGGAATTTATCTGAAGAATACAAAAACACTAATTTGAAAAGGTACATGCACACTTATGTTTATTGCAGAATAAACAGATGAATGGATAAAGAAGTGTCCATTGACAGATGAATGGATAAAGAAGATGTGGTATATTTATACAGTGAAATACTGCTCAGACATAAAGAATGAGATCTGCCATTTGCAACAACATGGATGGGCCTTAAAGGTATTATGTTAAGTGAAATAAGTCAGATGAAGAAAAACAATTAACTGTATGATTTCACTCATATGTGAAATCTAAAAAAACCCCACAAAATCATATATGAAATCTAGAAAAAAGAAAACAAATGAACAAACAAAATAAAACAAAAACTAACTCACAGATATGGAGAACAGACTGGTGGTTGCCGGAAGGGATGAGGGTAAGGGGATGTGTTACATGGGTGAAGGGGGTCAATTGTATGATGATGGATGGGAACTAGATTTGATGTGGTGATTACTCTGCAGTGCACACAGATGTCAAATTATAAAGCTATACACCTGAAACTTATGTAATAATAATAATAATAATAATAAAAGATGTGTTGCAAACATTGTAGATAAGTTCTGTAGAACACTGAGCATGGTGTCTTGCACGTCAGAGATGATTAATAAATTTTGACTGTTACGATTATAATTATGATGATAAGGATTAGATCTTTAACTACCTTGCTCCTCTTCCCCTCTGCCACAATCACCTGGAAAACCCCAAGTCTGATTAAATCCAATCTTCTACTATTTCTATACCTGCTAAACATTGCTGGCCTCATCTTAAATTCAGGACCACAAATCTCATGCAGGTCCTTGGTGCTGCCCAGAATTCCTGCTTCATTTCCTTAGTTAATCCACTGTCTCATGCTCCTGATCCTAAATTCCTCTTTCCCTCAAATCACTCTCAGCTGGCTCCTTCAATTTTTTATTTCACTGGGTAAATAGGAAAACCCAAAAAGATAATTTCCACACTCTCCTACCACCTCATCTATTAGATAACTTGCATCTGTGCCTGAATGCTTTATTTTTCTTCTGTTTCTAAAGACAAACTTCCTGCTCTTAAAGCCAAACTTTCCCCTTGTGAACTGGATCCCATTCTTTCTTGTCTCCTCAAGAACTTCATGCCTGCACTTTTTCCATCTCTCTCTTACATTATAATTTGTTCCCACTCTACTGCTCATTTCCATTGTTTCCATCAACAACACTCCTGACTCCTCATTGTTCTCCAGCTATCAATCATTTTCTTTGTTCCTTTACAACTAAATTCCTCGAGAAATTTGCCTCTTCTAGATGTTTTTACTTCTCTTTAATTTCTCAGGAATCTAATCTATTTGTGCTTTTGACCATCTCGTACTACCAAAACTGCTTTGTCAAGGTCACTAATGACCTTTACATCATCAAATCCTATGGTCAATTCTCAGTCCTCATCTTATTTGACCTACTGGCAGCATTTAATACAAATTGTCATTTGCCACTTTTTAAAACACTTCCTTCATTTTACCTCTGGGACACTACTCTCCTTTGACTTCCTTCTACCTCACTGTCTGCTCCTTCTTCTCCTTCACTGGTTCCTCTTCAGCTGAACAAGGTTGTGCCCTGGTGCTCAGTCCTTGGGTCTTGTCTTTATCTCCATTCACTCTCCGAATGATCTCATTCAGTTCCATGGTTTCTTTACATTGATGACACATTTTTATCTCCAGCCCTGTTCTTACCCCTGAACTCTAGACTCACATTTCTAACTGCTTACTTGACATTTCCACTTAAATGCCTAATAAACATTTCAAACCTAACAGGCCCCCCAAATCAAACTCTTGTTTCCCATTTCCCTCTATATCTGTTCTTTCCACAGATTTTCCTTTGGCAATACCATTCTTCCAATTGTTCAGATCAAAAACCTTGAATCATCCTTGACTCTTCTCTTTCTGTCATATTCCAAATCCAATTCATCAGCAAATCCTGTCTACCTTTGAAGGAGGTAGGCCACGTCTTTCCAATTCTCTAGTTTCCACTCTCGTTTTAGTCATCATCATCTCTCACCTGGACATGCAGTAATCTCCCAACTGGTCTTTCTGATTCCACCTTGCTCCTGCATAGCAGCCAGAATAACTCTTTTAAACCACTCTTCTTTTGTTTGTTTGTTTGTTTGTTTCTTTGTCAGAGAAAGAGAGAGAGAGCACAAGCAGGGGGAGCAGTAGGCAGAAGAGGCAGAGCAGGCAAGCAGGCAGACGGAGAAGCAGGCTCCCTCCTGAACAAGGAGCCCCAAGTGGAACTTGATCCCAGAATCCTGAGATCATGACCCAGGCCAAAGGCAGATGCTTAACTGACTGAGCTACCAGGCCTCCCTAAAACACTGTTCTGCTGAAATCTGAGTCCTAAGGCCTGCATCACTATGGTCTATCCTAGCAACTTCTCTGGTCTTGTCTGCTCTTACATTTTGTTTTGTTCAGCAGTTAACTCCAGGCACACTAGCCTCCTTACTACCTCCACTACCTCCACAAGCATACTCCACCCTTGGAAATTTATACATAGAAGGTTCTTCTGCCAGCTACATACATGGATGACGTTCTCACTTCCTTTAAGCCTTTGCTTAAAAGTTGTTATCCAAGATATCTCTCTAATCAAACTATCTAAAATAGCACCCCAATTACTCTCTATGTCCTATATCCCACTTTAATGTTTTAAAGTTTCTATTTTAATTCGAATTAGTTACCACAGTGTTAAAGTAGTTTCAGGTATACAATGTAATGATTCAACAATTCCATATGTCATTCCGTGCTCATTACAACAAGTGCACTCCTTAATCCTCATCACCTATTTAGCCCATCCCCCCAACCCCCTCCCCTCTGGTAATTATCAGTTTGTTCTCTATAATTAAGTCTGTTTCTTGATTTGTCTCAATCTCTCTCTCTCTTTTTCCCCTTTGCTCATTTGTTTTGTTTCTTAAATTCCACATATGAATGAAATCATATGGTATTTATCTTTCTCTGGCTGACTTATTTTGCTTAGCATTATACTCTCTAGCTCTATCTATGTTGTTGCAAGTGGCAAAGTTTCTTTATGGCTGAATAATATCCCATTGTGTATATATACCACATCTTTATGCATTTATTAATTGATGGACACTTGCTCTGCTCCCAATAATTTGGATATTGTAAATAATGCTACTATAAACATAGGGGTGCATGTATCCCTTTGATTTAGTGTTCTGTATTCTTTGGGTAAATACCCAGTAGTGTGATTGCTGGATCATAGGGTAGTTTTATTTTTAACTTTTTGAGGAAACTCCATACTGTTTTCCACAGTGTCTGCACCAGTGTCCTGTTTTAATTTTTTTCATAGCAGTTGTTGCCACCTGGCTTCAACATATATTTTTCTATTTTGTTTATTTTTTGTGTCCCTGTGATATTGTGATCTGTAATAAGAAATATATATTTTGTCTTCATTCCATTTCTGGCACAGAGCTCCTAAAACCATTGGAATTTCCAGTGATGAGAGTGATAAAGGCATTGCTTATCCTGTTAATCAGGTGACTTTTGTTTTGTGCCTATGGATGGGGGTTGGTTGTCAGTAGAACCAACCACATGATTAGAAGGTTGCAACTTTCAGTCTCCTCCTGTCCCCCAACCCCCATTCAGGGTAAAGAAGAGGGACTGGAAATAGAGTTTAATCACCCAACCATCAATGGTCAATGATTTAATTAATCATGTCTGTGTAATGAAGCCTCTATGATAAAACAAAGACAGGGTTCAGAGATCTTCCAGGTTGGTGAACATGTGGAGATTTGGGGAAAGTGGCCTAGGAAAGGGCCAGGAAGCTCTGCACCCTATCCCCATACCTTGTCCTATGTATCTCTTCCACCTGGCTATACCTGAGTTATCTTTTTCTAATTAACCAGTAATCCAGTAAGTAAAATGTTTCTCTGCATTCTGTAAGCCATTCTAGCAAATTAATTGAATCTAAGAAAGGGGTTATTGGAACCTCTCATATATAGCCAGTTGGTCAGAAGTATGGGTGACAATTTGGACTTGTGATTGGCATTTGAAGCGAAGGGCAGTCTTGTGGGACTGAGTTCTTAACCTTTGGAATCTGATGCTATCTCTAGTTTTAGACTAGTCTTTGAGTCTCATGATGTCTTATCCATTGATTCTTTGGCTTCTGGAGAAATCATCACTTTCTCAATAGTCACTGAATGGAAAAGACAATCTCTTCCAAAGAAGCAGGAATTGGAAACACAAAATCTTTGCAGGAATATTCACAGGTTCTTAGTGGGAGCAAGCAACGTTATAATCTTCTAGAAGGCAATATAGTAAAATGTATTACCTTAAAAAATGTGCAAATGTTTTGGACCCAAATTTCATTATAAGAAATTTACCATAAGGATATACTCATTAAAATGTATCATGATATAAACTTAAGGATATCTGTTGTAGCACTCTTTCAAATAGAAAACATTTGGAAACCATCTAAACTTAGGGTCTTGGTTAAAATGGACTTTGGGTAATGAATTTTTATGTAATCATTACAAAATATGAGATAATTTTTTTATGTGTTAAAGTGGAAAGGTGGCCACAATATACTAGTGATTAAAAAGCGTATTACAGAACATTATCTAAAGTATGAATACATTAATTTAAAATGTTTATCTGTGAATACAAGTCCAGAAGGCTATGGTTTAAACTGTTAACAATAGATAACTCTAGGACTGGATTATAGGGAGAGTGTGTATTGCAGGGATGGGGAGCAGAATGTGTGGAGGGGAACTCTCTTGGTCTACTTTTTTATTATTTCACATTTGAAGACAAAATTATAAAATAATTTATAATAAAAACAATTAAATATTTTAATTTTGAAAAAAAATCTTCCTGGGGGTATCTGAAATTTCTAGTACAACAGTATCTCTTGGGATTACTGTTCATGACAATCTTGTCACTTTATGTCTTCCAGCACCAAGATACATTTGGGGTCAATGGGACCATTATTTCCTTATCTTCTCATCACAATATTTATCTCAGGTATTCCTTCTTATAATTGGGTTTTATAAAACATTTGATAGAGTTTATTTACTTTTTTTAAGAGTTTATTTCTTTAATATATATCTAAATAATATCTCTTTGTCTCTGTGTCTCTATTTCTCCCATCTCAGCCTCTCTGTCTCTTTATCTATCATCTATCTATCTATCTATCTATCTATCTATCTATCTATCTATCATCTATCTATCTGTCTATCATCTATCATTTAAATTCAGATATTGCATAATAGCTCCAGGATCTTTAATTAGAAATGCAACTACTGGATTTGTTGATGAAAGACCCATGATTGAGGGTCTTTTGACACCGATAAGAGATATGAGCCATATTCTCAGGTTCCATAGTGGCAGCAGTGTCCCTTGAGGGCCTGCTTGCTGCTCATTTTCTCCCCATGCACCCAAAAGCTATCTTATTGCCGTGAAGTGTTCTTCAAATATTGACAGGCAGAACAAGCCTGAAAATAACATCTCAGAAGCTTGGGGCAAATACTTTCTGCTGCAAAAGAAACAAACAAAAATCATATTTTGATTTTTCTTTTTAAACAAGTAAAAAGGACCAAAGAAACTGGTGTTTCTTAATGTTTGTTAACCAAGTTCCTTGGATTGGAAAGAGACGGCCTTCTTTCATGCTGAGAGAAGCAGAAATGGAAATTATTCCCATCGTTGCTTAGCTCAAACACTTGGGAATTTATTGACAGTTCAGCAAAAGCAATTAAAGGAAAGGAGAAAAGGCTAAGCAGCTTGTATTCAGCAAGTCCTTTTTCTTCAGATATAATCATATGAGGCCAGATGCCCTTTAAGGCCATTAAAGGAACTCAGGGAAAAAGAAGAAGCTATTCGGATTAACTCCTAAAAATATTTGAGCAATAGCTGTTTTCCTTTGGGACCTCCTGCTTTGGTTTGCACTTCTCTCTTCTTCTTCACTCAGATGACCCATTCAGCCTGCCTTTCTAGACCAGCCTTTCTAGATTATGGACCATTCCCATCCCTCTACCATTCACAATCCTACAAAGCAAAATATACCTGTCCCATGTCCTATTCTCTTAGGGCCTAGATGTGGGGCACATGTGTAGTGGAAAGAACCCCTGACTCATTTTCAAGTGCTTTGGCTTTTAGAGTTTCCTTATGGGGTGCCTGGGTGGCTCAGTCAGTTGAGGGTCCAACTCTTGGTTTTGGCTCAGGTCATAATCTCATGGGTCATGGGATCAAGCCCTGCCTGGGCTCCACACTCAGCAGTCTTCTGCTTGAGGACTCCCTTTGCCCTTCCCCCATGCACAGGCACACTCTCTCTCACTCTCTCTCGAATAAATTTAAAAAAATCTTTAATAAAAAAAAGAGGTAAGGACACCTGGGTGGCTCAGTCAGTTAAGGGTCTGCCTTCACCTCAGATCATGATCCCAGGGTTCTGGGATCGAGTCTCACATCAGGCTCCTTGTTCAGCGGGGAGCCTGCTTCTCCCTTTCCCTCTGCCTGCCGCTCCCCCTGCTCATGTGCTCTCTCTCTCTCTCTCCCTTGACAAATAAATAAAATCTTAAAAAAAAAGAGGTCATGAGGATTAAATGGCATGAAATAAGTATAAGAGCTTTGTGGCCTTTCAAATATTATGTAGATATAAATTTGTTATATCATATTCTGCCCCTATAACTCAAAACTCTGTGAACTAATGCAGATAATTTAACCTCCCTGGACTTTTGTTCCCTTGGCTATAGGTAAAGATGAAGACATTGGAGTCCTCTCCAGCATTAAAGTCCTATGTTAGCAACTAAAATGGCTAAGTGCCTTTTTAACAAAGGTTTCTCTAAAGCACCTCTTTAGCTCAAGAAAGTGATTAATAACCCCATGAAGATAACAGCAGAACTATTTTTGGGCAGAAGATAATGGGAGGAGCTTTTGGTTGTTCTCAAATCCTGGTGCTTTTGTTGACTGGAACTGGGAATGGCATGCCCAGCATTCTGGAAGAAACATTATGTTATGGAATCAATCCTGGGTGCATTTCCTTAGGCTAACAATTCATTATGTGAAGTGAAGTTTTAATGGAAGTTTTCTTCTGTTAATGAATAAACACAAAGTCATTAGATTTTTTTAAAGAAAATAATCTCTTTTCTCTTATGAACCAGCTACTTAAAAAAAATTATAGTATTCTTTCTCCCTAAAATATTGAGAGTCTTTCCAATCTTGGGAACTATTTTTAATAAAAATTAGGCATGTGAATCACTTGCTGAGTAAACCAAGATGATTGTTATTGGTCCAATGGTCTAAGAAGGCAGGGTTCACTATCCAGACACAGCTGGTACTCAGTATCTGATTTATCAGCTACTCTTAACATCCAGGGTTCTTGTTTTTCAAAGGAGTACCTATGAGGGTTCCAATCATCTGATTTACATAGCACATTTATACATTTTCCCTGGCTTAAAGAATTATCTGTATCAGGGATTAGCTTAGGCTATAGTTAAAAGAGATTTTAGTAGGACTGGCACCCTAGATCTAATAGGCCATTTGTATTATTTGTGCTTGTGGATATATCATCTCATTCTGTCTTCCCATGAACCTGGTAAAGAGTTAGAATGGCAGATTAAAGATGGCCACAATTTTTTAAACATTTCTCCTTTGGAGAGGTAGGGTCTGTGTCCCCTTTTCTTGAATCTAGGTTAGCCCTGTGGCTGCTGTAACCAGTAGCATATGAAGGAGTAGCACTGTGTCTATTTCTGGGCCCAGGCCTGAAAGATTGGCAGTTTCCATTTTTTTGTCTTAGAACAATTTCTCTAAGAGTCCTGAGCTGCCACGTTAAAAGTCAACTACTTTGAGAATGTCATACTGGAGAGACCACACGTGGGTACTTTGAGCCATAGTCTGAACTGAGCCTGGCCTTCCACATAATCCTACTAAGGCACAGATATGTGAGTGAATCTTCAGAACAGCCCAAGCTGACTACCATTGAGTGATCTAAGTCAATGCTGCATTGAGCACACAGATTATCCAGCTAAGGTGTATGGAATTTCCTGATCCAGGGATCACAAACTATAACAAAATGGTTGTTGAAGCCACAAGGTTATAGGGTAATTTGTTACATAGCCATAGCTAGATGACTGTAATGGGATAATCCCATTTTATAGATAAACTTTGAACTGAGGTTCAGAGAGTTGTTGTGACTTACTTAAGGACTTGAATCCAACATTTCTTACTAGAAATACATTCTATTATACCACATTTCTTCTTTATGATAATAATGCTTTTTTCATTATAAGAAATAGCCTTTTTAATCGCAAGACTTATGTGATTTATCATGAATCACTGAATTGTTTCAGAAGGCTTAGGCAAAATTTAAAACTTAATTTTATTAATTATAGATTTTACTCATTCTTAGTTTTCGATTTCTAATTTACTAACATATCTTGTGCTTTTTGCATTAAGCTGGTATGAATCTTTTTTTAGAGAAAAGTGGAACAT
This sequence comes from Neomonachus schauinslandi, assembly GCF_002201575.2. Lineage (NCBI taxonomy): Eukaryota > Metazoa > Chordata > Mammalia > Carnivora > Phocidae > Neomonachus > Neomonachus schauinslandi. Next base: position 84,392,968 of record NC_058403.1, on the reverse strand, counting down.
TAATAAATTTAGTAAAACACCATTACCAAACTCAATTGATGGCCCTGTTTTAGAGTTGCCAGATAAAATACAGGATGTAAGTATGGGACATATTTATACTAAAATGTATTCATTGCTCATCTGAAATTCAAATTAATTGGGTATCCTACATTTTTGTGTGCTAAATCTGGCAAACCTCATCTGTGCCAACTCCAAAAAATTGTTTCTTATCTATTATCTTTGGTATTCAGGGATCTCAACTGACATTTGTAGTAGTTCAAACCTAACTTGGGTGGGAAATGGCAATCAGATAACCAGAGTTCAAGAAGATTTATATGAAGCCTGAGGGAGTGTCTTTACCAAACATCAGCCCTAGGTAGCACTCCAGCAAAAACAAAGTTGATTTATTTCCTGCCTTCTTTCTCCAGCATGCCTGCCTATCTTTTGTCCAATTCTGGGATCCATTTCATGAGGCCTTGCTCAAACTAGCTCTTATTGTCTAATTATTTGTGTATTAGATATATATTGAACATCTACGATATTCCAGGCACAGTAATCAACAGCTGAAGATTGAATTCAAAGAAGAAAGGCCATAGGGCATAAGTGGAAGGAATTACCATATACTCAGAAGCAATATTTTGCATTTTATCTTTTACCATGTGTAGCAAAGTCCTGTGGGGAGGCCTTATAAAGAAGGTCCTATCTGAGCTGCGAGCTGACAGGTAAGTTAAGAGTTATTTCATACTCTGGTCTACTCTTTTATTTATGTATGTATTTTTTTTTTTTAATTTTAGAGAGGGAGGGCATGCACAGACGAGAAGGGGGAGAGACAGATGGGGAGGGAGAGGGAGAGGGAGAGAACCCCAAGCAAACTCCATGCTGAGCACAGAGCCCCATGCAGGGCTTGATCCCACAATCCTGAGATCATGACCTGAGCTGAAACCAAGAGTCGGTCACTTAGCCAACTGAGCCACCCAGGTGCCCCTATTCTGGTCCAGTCTTAAGAATTTTCTGATTGTTACCATTACAAAAAACATTTTTTTATGACAATAAATTCTAAATAGACTTGTTTTACTAGTCCTAAACTAGGTTTAGACAGTCAAAGTAAAATGGAGATCTGGAATAAATATCTAGATAATTTGAACAAACTTCCTGCTATTGAGGAAAAAGCCGCAGAGAACCAGATATAAACAGATTGGAGTCAGAAGACCTAGATTTATGCCTTGACTGCCATTTATTAGTCATGTGATGATGGCCAGCACTCTTAGGCTCTATATCCTCAGTGTCCTCATCTGTAAAATGACAGAAAAGACCTACCAGTCTGCCTAACAGAGTTATCATGGATATCAATTAAGATAATGATTATATAATACAAAACCATTACTATTAACATCTTGTAATATTAGCATAATAATAGTGAACATTTGCCCTGAAAAAGCTCACTAAATCAGTTCTGTGGGGGAGTATATAAGTAATAGACTACCATTTGTTGGGTGGATTTTTTACAAGTTAAGCCTAACCTCTAGCTAATAGCAGTATTCTTATTTTTTTAAAAAATTATTGGAATCTTTTATGTTTATTCCAATGGGGCAATTTATGATCAATACTAAATTTCTCTATGGCATCTGTACGTAGTCTGGAATTTTGAACGTTGCAACCACAGGACATTATAAAATAGCTTTTATGTATGGAGTGGTCACCTGTACTTTTCAAAGACTTTGAGCAAACATTTATTGACAGCTTCATATTTACAAGATGATGTACTAGAATTATAATAATAGTTGCTAATTTATCATGATGTCTTGTCTGACATAGTACAAACTGTTTTCGGATTCAATGATCCCCATTGATATGCACATATCCTCCCAACATAACTAGGGAATGTACCATCATCCTGATTTGACTTGACCACTACAGTTCCTACAGGTCCACTCCACTGCTTCTCATCATGTGATAAAATAATCACAGTTTAATCAATTTAATGGCCATGACTCAGACAAGAGAAAAAGAGAATTAGAAACTAATCTAGTGAAATCAGTTCTTCTATTTAAACTTCAGTTACTGTTTCTCTGATACTTGTTTTCTCTATTTTTATCCAGATATTAGAGGATCAGTTAATTTTTTAAATTGAAGTATAACTGACGTACAATATCTTATTAGTTTCATATAAGTCATAGTGATTAGATATTTTTATATGATTCCCACGATAAGTCTAGTTACCATCTGTCACAGATTATAGATTATATTCCCTATGCTGCACATTACATCCTCATGCCTTATTTATTTTATAACTCTAAGTTTGTACCTCTTAATCCCTATCACTTATTTTCCTGCCCCTAAACCCTCTCCCTTCTGGTAACCAACAGTTAGTTTTCTGTGTCTATGAGTCTGCTTCTGCTTTGTTTTGTTTGTTTATTTTTCAGATTCTACATATAAGTGAAATTATATAGTATGTGGAAAAAAAGGGAACCCTCATACACTGTTGGCAGGAAGATAAATTGGTACAGCCACTATAGAAAAAAGTATGGAAGTTCCTCAAAAAATTAAAAATAGAACTACCATATAATCCAGAAATTTCACTTCTGGGTATTTATCTGAAGAAAATGAAAACACTAATATGAAGAGATATATGCACCCTTATGTTCGCTAAAGCATTATTTACAACAGCCAAGGTATGGAAGCAACCTCAGTGTCCATAACAGATGAAAGATAAAGAAGATGTGGCATATATAAAATAGAAAATTACTGAGTCATAACAAAGAAGAAAATGTTGCCATTTGCAATAACATGGATGGACCTAGATGATATTATGGTAATTGAAATAAACCAGACAGAGAAAAATGAATGTCATTTAATTATTTTTAATGAAATGGATCAGAACAATATTCTAAAAATCATATTTCTGAAGAATACTAATGAACATGGAGAATTTTCATGATGTAATTTTAGATGTTCACATAGTTGAATATGTGATATAATCTTAATTTTAAAATATCATATACATGTATACAGACACACAGAAGAAAAGACTAAAAAGAAATATACCAAAATGTTGATGATAGTTGTGAGCTCAACTTCATTAGTCATCAGGAAAATATAAATGAAAATCACAATATGACAATACTTCATCAACCAAAATGGCTGAAATGAAAAAGAAAGAAAATACCAAATTTTGGTGAAGATGTGGAGCAACTAAAATTTCATACTCTGCTAATAAGAATGTAAATTGGTACAACTACTTTGAAAAACTAATTGGCAGTATCTACTAAATTGAACATACACATATTCTATACACATCTTACCACCCAGTAATTCCACTCCTAAGCAAATATCTAACATCAATGTACATATATATTCACCACAAAACATGTACAAAAATATTCATAGTGGAACTATTTATAATTTTCCCAAACTGATTATATATTCAAAGTTATGAAAACAAATGAACTATAACTATACAGAACAATATGAATAAAATTCACAAATGTCTATATAAGTGAAAGAAGATGTTTTACATAAATCAGAAGCAGACAGAATTTGTTTTGGGCATTAAAAGTGAGGATAATGGGGGCACCTGGGTGGCTCAGTTGTTTAAGCATCTGCCTTGGGCTCAGGTCATGATTCCGGAGTCCTGGGATCAAGCCCTGCATCAGGCTCCCTGCTCAACGGAGAGTCTGCTTCTCCCTCTGTCCCACCCTCTCCCCTCCCCCTGCTTGTGCTCTCTCCCACTCTCTCAAATAAATAAATAAAAAAAATATTTAAAAAAAAATCAAGATAATGGTATTTATCTTTGGTGGAAGGTTGTGACAAAGGAGACGTGAAATGGGGACGATTCTGACACTATTTCTTGATCTGGGAACTGGAATCTGTTACACAGGTGTGTTTGTGAAAATTTACTTATCTAAATTATAGAATTATTGCAGTATTCTCTGTGCCTATAGACAGCAATTAAAAAGCTCCAAAAAGGGAAGAAAAGTTAATGGCCATTATTTCCCCATAGTGGTATATGGGCAAATTTTAGATTTCTATTTATACTTTCCACTATTTTCCAAATTTTCTATATAATGAGCATATACTATTCTTATAATTAGAAAAAATGTTTTTAAAAGAACCTTTTCCTATATTGTTTCTTGAGAGGTGTTAATAATTATAATAATACTTTAAGCTCCATGAAAAATATTTCAAGATAAAAAGAAATCTTTCACATCTGCTACTCCATAGTCCTATGAAGTAGTCATGGCAGCCATCATTATTTCCTATTTAATTAGAATCTTTTTGAGTCAGATTCAGGAACTGAGTATTTTTCAACATTCCTAGATTATTCTTATTCACAACTGATTTTGAGAACTAAGTAGTGTACACTCTTGCATAAATAATGTCTTACAGAAGAAGGGCAAAATGGAAAGAAGTTTGTTCTCTCTGCTATTCAAAAGACATTTGCCCGGTCAGTGGTATTTTTATCTGGTATCTAAAAACCTAAAAATATTTTCACTTCTGTATTGCATAGTGAATTATGAGACATCCAAGAAAATCACGCTGTTTTAAAGGCCTGCTCTATTCTTATCTAAGGAGACTTCATAATATAAAATAATAAGTGAAAATGGTAAGTGGTAATGTGAACCAATTGCCCAAACTTGTCCAGTTTATAATTTATGTGAAGTTATGTCAGGATGATCCTAGTTACTGCATTGTGCTCAGAGAAAGATTATTAACAATAAAACATTCATTTTAATCTGAATTCTCATTAACGACATTATTGATCAATATTCATTGAGTATTCATTATACACAGGGTATTGAAAAATAGAGCAAAATGTCAAATAACATGGCTATTTCCCTCTTTTAAACTCCATTGCTTGGAAGATAGTATATAGCAATGGTATGTGATGGCAGAGAAATTCAGGTGCAAAAATATCTAACCATGGGCTCCTGTGTATAGAATAATGTAATTAGGCTGCTAATTTTTTACCTTAAATAGTTCATAATTATAAAGCTCAGCTAAATTTGCATTACTCTCATTTAGTAGTTTCCAGACTAAATTAATCCATAATACATAATTGTGGAATTACTTCCAAATGAGAATTTTTACTGTTTTCTTTTAATCGATGCCACCTGCCTTCCTATTAATAAGCATAGTTGTTTATGTTTTAATTTTTTCAACTTTATGCTTATGTAAAATGCCCTTCACTTCAGAGGTAGGTGAGAGCAATTTGAAAGGGTCGTTAAGATTCTTCAGAAGGCACTACCTAAATGTAAACTATGTTATAATGAATTATTCCCGAAACAATATTAATCATGACTATCTTGACTCCATTTTTTAAATAAAATACAGTTTTGCCTCAAAATCCATTCAAACGGAAATTTATAAAAAGATAAAACATTTTATCTGGGTGCAATTTTGAAATCTTTTCTTCTAGGTTCTGCTTGAAGAGTTCTGAATATGTTCAATTAAGGTTTCCCAATTATTTTTTTGTGATTGTGGGAGTATGATATCATGGACACCAAAACTCTGAAGAAAGAGTCTAGGCAGAGATCAAAATAAATCTTCTGTAGGCAGGCAACTTCACCTATAGAGAAGTCACCTTTCTACCATTTGTGCATAAATAAATGCAGCATGGAGTAATCCTAAAGAGAAGAATTTCACTTTGAGCTGCAATAAAGGAACCCCAGAGATGTTAGGGGCCTATCCAAGACACAGAGCTAGTTGTTCCTAGTTTAAAAAAAAGAAAAGAAAAAGAAGAAAACTGATATCCTATGAATCCTACTCCTTTGCTCTTTTTTATTCCACAAAATAGGTTTTACTTTCTCAGTGTCTTTGACCACTCTTTATACTTTTCCTGTTCTTCAGCTGGTTACTTCCTAGTTCTCACTTTTTGTTATAAATTGCTAAATTAAAACGCAATGTACTGAAAGATTTTTGGGAAAGAGTGTAGAGTCAGGCCATGTTTGCATAATTTATAACTTTGCCTAAAGTTTACAGAAATGAATACAAAAATAGAGATAAAACTTTATCTTTAGGAATACTAGAGGCATGACCACAAAGTCATATTATAAGTTCACCAGATGTAATAAGCTTGCCATACATTTGGATAAAAACAAATGAAGATACTAAGGTTTGGATCAGTGAGTGAGTGAAGAAGTTCAAGTGAAGAAAGAGAACCATGGAAGAAAAAAAAGGAAGTGGCCCATTTGAGACTCATCCTTCCTCCACAAAATAGGACAGGAGCAGGTCTAATAGAAAAACCACATTATGCTACCATTTTAACTATTGAGCTGGGTTTCTAACAGAAATTTGGTGCATGACTGGAGGCAAGACTAAGCCTAAAGAGAGACTGTATCTAATACCTGGTGGTGGTGATAGTGCAGTGGTGGGAGATTTGTGCTACTTACTGAAATCTACAAAAGATTGATGAGGGAGACCAAGCTGAGGAACAGCTAAATACTAGGTACTTTTTCTTTAGAGACTGTGGAAAACTCCCAGAGTAAGACACTCAAATTTTCAGAGAAGTAGGCAGATACAACCCACCTGAATTTTGGCTACCAGTTTCTCTAGCTTACTCTTCATATAGCCCCTAGTAACTAAATGAGTAATTAAAAGCTGTGGGCTTGTACACTACGTTTTAAGTTCAAAGTCTAAGGGAATATATAAACCATACCCGGGTAAGTAAGGAATAGAATCTTAGTGCAGTTCAATGACAAATAAAGAGACCTTCAGCTAGACTGACAAAAGTAGGACATTCACCAAATCAGTATGGTAAAAATCAGTATGGTTTCACACTTACTAGCTTCATTAGAGGTAGAAGATATGGAACAATAATAAAAGATTTTGAGGAAAATGAATATTGTTAGTTTTCAAGGAGGAGTTTAAGGCTTCTCTTCATCATTTCTTCTATTCCAGTAAAGAGAAGAATTGCTCTTAGATCCTACAGGAACATGTTGCCTAGGCTTGCCAGTGGGGAGAGTCCTTGTGTAATGAAAGTTAAAAGATCATTGCAAGTGGATATGTCTCTTTCTTTTGTATTTCCTTCCATAATCCTGAGGTGGTAAGGACCAAGAACCTTGATTCAGCATCATGGAAGGAAAAATTATCCCAGCTCAGCATTCAAGATTAAGGAAAAAAATCATTATTTTTGTTTACATTGCATCTGATGCTGGTATGTGTGTAATTTTATCAACCCAGAAAAAAGAAATAAGGCCTATCTTAGCCTGATTTTGTCAAAAGTTATTTAAACCTAACTTGTTTATAGCCTAGGAATAGTTCAAGGCCAACAGAGTTCCAGGCTAACAGAGTTCTCTGCATTTGGCTGTGGAAACAGTGTTAGCAGTAGTTAACTAGAAATGACTCACAAAGGTTTAAAGTTAGAAAGTAATTGGGGTTTCTCTTCAAGATAGGTTTGTGATTTCACATTTGAGTCCTCACATGCCACCTTAAATATATAACAATGATAAACTCTAAAGTGAAAAATTAAAAAGACATGGCTGAACTAAAAATTTACCTATGCCTATGAAAATGCAAGGGAAAACCAAAAATAGTAGAAGTATACTCCATATTCCCTACTGAAATTTGGACCAGAATTAAGCAAAGCTAAAGTAAAGTAACAGAGATTAAATGTGGCCCATGTAAAGTAGGAGACTAGGGTCAGGCTTACTGCTTTTAAAATTGGCTATGTTAGAGCTCCATCACCCATCAAAGGAAGTTGCAAAAAGCTGTGACCAACAATTTCCTGGATTACAAATTGTGCATACTGAGAGAGAGGAGTAAGCAGACACAGATTCAAAGCTAGAACTTGGGCCAATTCACCAGCTGATTCATTGACTATATATTATCAGGACACTGGGATAAGGTGGAGTTTAAAACAGCCATAAAGCAGGTAGGCAAGGGGGAATGGGCACAGAGGAAAAAACAAATTTCCACAGAAGGTAGAAGTTCAAAGTAAAAATTCAAACACACTAAGAAAAGTAATACTAAGAAAACTAATAAAATTAAAAATGGGAGAGTGAATTAACTTCAGGTTAACTTCAAAACCTGAAGTAATAACTTGCAGGTTTATTTATTTAACTTGCAGGTTAATCCTGAAAATGAGAAATGAAAATATTGGAATAAAAATAAGAAAGTCAATATTTGGATAAACTGTAAACTAGAAAAAGTCAAAGGGAGAATTAGCAAATTGGAATATGGCATAGGAATGCAACTAAAATTCATAGAAAATTTAAAAAAATATGGAGGATCAATTGAGATATTCTAATATAAATTTGATAAAAATCCAGAAATGAGGACAGAAAGAATCATATAAGAGAAATATTCAAAGATATGATGATTAAGAATATTCTTAAATTAAAGAAACACATAAGCTTCATTTGAAAATGTCCACTGTATTAGTTTCCTAGGGCTACTGTAACAAAGTGCCACAGACTGAGTGGCTTAAAATAATAGAAATTTATTGTTTCACAGTTCTGGAGGCTAGAAGTCCAAAATCAAGGTGTTAGTAACATGGTTCCTTCTGAAAGCTCTGAGGAAGAATTTGTTCCCTGCCTCTCTCTTTTCTTCTGGTGGTTTGCTGGCAATTTTGGTGTTCCTTGGCTTGTAGATAATATCGCCCCAATCTCAGCTTTGATTTTTACATGGCATTCTCTTTGTGTCTCTGTCTCTTCTATATCTGTCCGTCTCTATGTCCAGATTTCCTCCTATTTATAAGGACACCAGTCATATTTAAGGTCCACCCCAATGACCTTAATCTAACTTAATTACCCATGTGAGGACCCTGTTTCCAAATAAAGTCACATTCTGAGGTACTGGGGTTAGGACTTCAGCATATCTTTCTTAGAGGACACATTTCCACCCATAACACTCTCCAAACACTTAACAGGAAAATTAAGGTAAAACTTCAGAAAATCAAAGATAACCAGAAAGAAGAGGAAGATTGGCAGCAAAATTCTCATTAGAAGCAACAGTTGGCAGAAGACAAAGGAAGAATGTCTTCAAAGAGCTAGGAAAATAACTGTTAAGCTAGAATTCTATACCTAATTAAAATATCCTTCTAGAGTAAGAGTGAAATAAATCATTGTTTTCAAACACAGGAAGTTCTAGAAGTTTGCCACTCATTGATTCTTGCATAAAAACCTACTAAAATTAAACCTAAGAGGGATGGAATAACTGGGTGATGGACATTGGGGAGGCTATGTGTTGTAATGAGCACTGGGTGTTATATAAGACTGATGAATCACAGACCACAGACCTGTACCCCTGAAACAAATAATACATTCTATGTTAATTAATTGAATTTAAATTTAACAAAATAAAGAAAAAATCCCCCAATATAATTAAAAAAGATAAAATTAAACCTAAAAAAAGTAGAGTGCAAGGACTTATAGTGAGGTCAGAAATTGGCAACACATCCTGGAATAACAACGACTAAAAGCAAGAAATATATTTTATGTGGGTACTTTTTTTTTAAAAGATTTTATTTATTTATTTGAGCGAGAGAGTGAGTGAGAGAGGGAGAGAGAGAAAGAGCAGGAGAGGAGCAGAGGGAGAGGGAGAAGCAGACTTCCCACTGAGCAGGGAGCCCAGCGTGGGGCTTGATCCCAGCACTCCAGGATTATGACCTGAGTCGAAGGCAGCCACTTAACCGATTAAGCCACCTAGGCATCCCTATGTGGGTATTTTTAAAAGGGAACAAAAGAATCTAGTTAACTATTAAAAACACTAGGATAGTAGGAAGGGAAAAATGAAGGGGTGGAAATCGGAGGGGGAGACGAACCATGAGAGACTATGGACTCTGAGAAACAAACTGAGGGTTCTAGAGGGGAGGGGGGTAGGAGGATGGGTTAGCCTGGTGATGGGTATTAAAGAGGGCACGTACTGCATGGAGCACTGGTGTTATACGCAAACAATGAATCATGGAACATTACATTAAAAACTAATGATGTAATGTATGGTGATTTACATAACATAATAAAAAAAACACTAGGATAATGAGGGTAAAAATATACTAAAGACTTATTTGAGAGGAAAGAAATGCTGAATAACTTTAGAGTTTGCTAGAGAATTTATAGATAGATATATATGTCAAAAGTATATCAGACAAGCAGAGGCAAAAAACAGCAGGCAATGATATTAATATGAGACAAATATTTATGTTATAAACATTATAAATTTACAAATCAGGAGAAAAAATGAGATCCACGATGAGAAAAGAAAAATCAATAGCCCAGTTATAAAATAGACCATGGTTATACAAAGGTGATTACTTTAGAAATACAAATGGCCAGGAAATATGAAACTATATCTAATTGCATTAATAATCAGATATGTGAAAATAATAATAAATGATGAAATATATTTTGGATTTTGGATTAGTAAAGATTAAAAATATAGATAAAATCCATTATTAATGAAGGTGTAAGGAAAGATTCACTCTCATGTTTTACTGATAGGAATTAAATGAGTAGTTCTTTCTGTAAGTAATTTGGTAAATCCATCAAATTGTAAATTGAATAAATTATTTGACTCAGGGTATAATCCCACTTTTTAGAAATTTTATCTAGAGAGACAATTACAAAGGTGTTCTTCACATTGTTTATAATACAACCTTGAGAATTCAATAGGATAAAGTAGTCATTTTAAAGATGACAAGGCAGAGCAGCATAAAACAGGAATGCCCTTGGACATCCTTCATTGTTCTCTTTTAACTTTTATCTAAATGACTTTAAGCCATTTTTGCCACTCCACTATAGAATACAAAAACATTAGATTTCCCTTTTAAATTGGGAGCATGACTGTATTGTCATAAATTAGGAGTGGCCTTAATAAACAATAGGCAAGCAGACATATTACCTAATTATCATCAAAAGGAGGGCCTAAGATCATTGGTTCCAAGCCAAAGCCATCCTTCTTGGCAGACATCCTCCATTACATCAACTCATTAAGATACCTGCAGTTAATTTATTTTGAAGTATTTCATTAGATAGTTCAATTTTATGGCTATGGCTTTAACACCTTCCCTGAAAAACACCCAGGCTAAAGTCATTGAGCCCTTCCATGGTGGAGTCACAAACACAGATGCACAGATGTCTGCAAGTGCTAAAGAGGTAAAGTAATTGAGTAGAGTGGTTAAGAAATGTAGTCAGCTGGGGAGTATAGGATATTTGGGGATAATTTTAGTTTTTCTTAGGCAATTTGGTGGACAGCTTTTCAAATTGTTTCACTCAGTGAATGGGTCCAGTCTGGGAGGAATCCTATGGCAGTGGACAATGAAAGCTATAGGATTGAGACATTCAGTTTAATCTTCTACATCACCTGGTCTCTTATTCATTTTGAAGGAAGCAGCTACCTTTTTCAGAAATACTGTATCAGCTTTTTTTTTTTAAACTCTTTTTTTTTTAAGATTTTATTTATTTATTTGACAGAGAGAGACATAGTGACAGCAGGAACACAAGCAGGGGGAGTGGGAGAGGGAGAAGCAGGCTTCCCGCAGAGCAGGGAGCCCAACGTGGGGATCGATCCCAGGACCCTGGGATCATGACCTGAGCCGAAGGCAGATGCTTAACGACTGAGCCACCCAGGCGCCCCACTGTATCAGCTTTTTCAGAAATTCTGCATCAGCTGAGATTGGCTTGCAATCTTTTGGGGCCTCTTGCTCAGTTATTTCACATAGAACTAGTATTGTAGTGTATGTGTCCAGGCTACCATATAAGGATTGTATAATTTTACTGACTAGTTCAGAATAGTACTTTCCCCCACAGGTTCAGGTCCAGCCAATGAGGTATGTTCTATCATTACCTTCTTCAAGAATCAATACTGTTCAGGATTAATAATCTCCATTTTTAAAAATCACCTTTCCAGTAACTTACTGAATTGACAAGAGAAAGATAAAACTGAATTTACTCTGGTTCATGGGTACTACTTTGTGGTATAGATTAGGGCTACATCAGAATTTAAATAATCCCATAAGATACTCTAAACAACAACCACCACAACCACCACCACCAGAACAACACTATCTCTGTGGAATTGAGTAAAATGAAATTAATCAGTTTTTCTGACCCCAAAGCTGCTTCTCCTTTCATGTTCCCTATCCCAATGAATAGAATTACAATTCATCTAATTTTTCAGGTCCAAAACACAAGCATGTCCTTGATTCCTATTCCTTCCCAACTACCTCTCTTCTAACAATTTACCATGTCCTGTCAACTTTATCTCAATTGACTCCAATTCATCTAGTGCCTTTACTATAATTAAGGATACCATCATTTTATTTTATTTTAAAGATTTTATTTATTTATTTGACAGAGAGAGAGGGAGAGAACACAAGCAGGGGGAGCAGGAGAGGAAGAAGCAGGTTCTCCACTGAGCAGAGAGCCCAATGTGGGGCTCAATCCCAGGACCCTGGAATCATGACCTGAGCCAAAGACAGACACTCAACCAAATAAGCCACCCAGGCGTCCCAAGATACCATCATTTTAAAAAGGTCCCCAATTGTTCTCCTCCAGTCCATCCTTGCCTCTTGTAATTTGCTTCCTACACTGCAAAGTGACCTTTCCAAGATGTAAATCTAATCATCTCACTTCACTACTTAAACCTTCTCAGCTGCCTTTATGCAAAGACTCTATGGCTTAACACGGAGCTTATAAGGCTGATAAGGTCCTTTAGGATGATTGCCTGCCTTCCAATCTCATTTCTTACCACTCTCTTTTGGGCCATTCTGAATTATATTCAGTTTTTAGAATAATGTCTTTCTCTTTCCCTAATCTCTTTGAAAAAATTCTTCCCTGTGGAATCCTCTTCCATCTGCTCTTTACCTGGCTAATTTATGAGAACATTTCAGGTCTCACTGGGATATTATTACTTTGCATAGGATGACTTGTCTGATCCCTAATCCTAATTTAGATGCCCCCTCTGGAGTGGTACTAACCCTACTTATTATTAGTACTTATTATAGCAAATTGTAATTGCTAATTGTAATTGCTTACTTACCTATATGTCAAACTCCAGTGCATTAGATGATACATTCCTAAGGCTGAAATTATCTTTGTTTTATTTGTCTAGCACTTAGCACACTGACAGGCAAATAATATGCCTAAATATTCACTAAATGCTAAACATTCAGTGACTGATTGACTGACTGAATGAATGAATGAACGAATAAACTGGAATAGATCTTGGCTAGGTATATTTACTGGGAGCGCAGTCTATCTAGAACCAGACTTTGCAAACTGGGGCTATCATGGGCTAATATTAATATAAATCATCTTTTATAAATATTAAGAAGATTAGAATATTTTCAACAGATAGGATTGCTAAATATATATTTGAACTAATAGCAAAGAAATATTAATGGCAAAGTTCCTTTTACTAACAGATGCCATTCATATTGTTATGAACAGTTACTAAGTGCCAACAATGTGTGAACCTCTAGGCAGAATGTTGTGTTAGATGAAGTTTCTGCTTGGGAAATAATTTTAATAGACAGACAACGTGCAAACACAGTACAAGCCTGGATTATGCTCAGCAAAAGGAGGAGCAACAAGACTCTCTAGTTTGCATGGAAGCTTTGCCCCAGTTGGATGTTAAATTTAATATTTTAAAGAAAAATGTTTAGGAATATGTTCTGCTTGAAATTATGGGGGTTACCAGCCTGGGCCCAGGAGTCAGACAGATTTAAGTCCAATACTGACTCTTCTACTTACCACTTAGAAGAGAACTTCAATGATGTTGAATCTCAGTTTTCAAGGATGTAATGGGATAATAATAATAATATCTGCCTCAGTGTAATTTTATGTGTCACTTGGCTAGACTAAGGGATGCCCAGATAACTGGTCATTATTTCTGAGTGTATCTGTGAAGGTATTTCTGGATGAGATTAGCATTTGAATAAGTAGACTGAGTAAAGCAGATTGTCCTCTCCAATGCAGGTGGGCATCATCCAATCCATTGAAGGCCTGAATAGAACAAAAAGGAGGAGGAAGGGCTAATTTACTCTCTCTTTGCTTGACTTGGGACATCCATATTCTCCTGCCCTTAGACATTGGAACTCCTGGTTCTTGGGCCTGTGAATTCTGGGACTTACACTAGTAGCTATCCCCCACCCCAGTTCTCAGGCCTATGGTCTCGTACTGAATTATACTACCAGCTTTCCTGGTTTTCTAGCTTGCAGATGGTATATCATGGGACTTCTTGGCCTCCATAACCACAAGAGCAAATTCTCATACTAAATCTCCTCTTATATATGTATATATATATATATCTTCCTGGTTCTTTTTCTCTGGAGACCTTTGAAAAATAGTCTCATTGAATTATTATTGTGAAGATTAAATAACATTAAATATATAATGTTCCTGGCATAATAACCAGTACATAGAAAGTGCTCAGTAAATATTAGATACTAAAATTCTTTAGTCCAACCTCATCAATTTCCAGATGATGAAACCAAGGCACCAAAGATATTAAATGAAATTACCTACAGTCTCACAGCTACTTAGTAAAAGGTAGAGAACTAGAAGCAATATTGTCAGATTCCTCATTCTCTCTCCTGATTGTTTGAATATAGTATGTGGATGCAAACTGAGGAGGCATCATAATACATGGCATCCATGGTGACAATGTTCTTATGAAATATAAGCATTGTTTAATTTCTAACCACTCTGCCCATCCTCTCCATTAGTTATGAGCTGGAATAAGGAGAAAAGAACATGGACAATTATGTACAAAAATAAAATTCCATGATCTGAAGAAAAAAGTGATGGGATTAGAAGATTGTTAGCTGCATAGATTTGTTCTTTTGTGCTATAAGTATAGTAGCAAGGCAGTAAGTATGTATTTGATTAAGTGCAGTGCCAAGGTGGTATGTATATATTTGATCAGGAAAGAACTTACCATAAGCAAAGTGTATGGCAATTTCTGAATGAACCCAAATAGAAACTAGAAGTCTGCCTCTTATGAGACAGTGATCATAGTTTAGGGCTGCAGAAATGGCTGGAATTTGTGTAGCAGAGAGATGGGTTTGGGGTATATATGTGGGTTATGCTCATGACTTTGAATAAGGGCTAGTCTTGACTCCTCAAGGTAAAAGTCAATGGAGCAGCAGACCACAACTTGTGCAAAGGGTTGAGAAGCAAACTGATGTAAGAGAGGTCACAGAGTACTGGGAGAAGGAGGTCGAACTATCTAAATTGGAGAGAACTTAATACCTACCTCAAAATCCAGTGGAACTCCATTAGGGGACACTTTAGGAGAAAAACACACTATAGAGTAAGTAAGTGCCATGAACTAGAACTAGGGGTAAAACCCAAATAGACTCATCTTAACAAAGCATAAGAAATAGAAATTATCCATACCAAAGCAGATTAAGAAAAAAGATTGTAAAAAATGTACAGAGACCCAGTAACTCGTGGGACAATAACAAGTGATCTAATACATTGTAATAGGATCCTCA
This sequence comes from Neomonachus schauinslandi, assembly GCF_002201575.2. Lineage (NCBI taxonomy): Eukaryota > Metazoa > Chordata > Mammalia > Carnivora > Phocidae > Neomonachus > Neomonachus schauinslandi. Next base: position 84,377,556 of record NC_058403.1, on the reverse strand, counting down.
ATGGGAGAAGGGATGGTGAATAGGCAAAATATATTTTAAGAAATAGTGGCCCAAAATTTCCTAAATTTGTCAAAAAACATTCAACCTAAGGATCCAGGAAGTGAATCCAAGTAGGATAAATACAAAAAAAGCCACACTAGGTACATAATTGTCAAACTGCTGAAAGTCAAAGATAAAAAATCCTGCAGCTAGAGGTAAAAGAAAACAATAATGTATGGGAACAATGATGAGAATGGTGGCATGTTTCTTATCAGAAACAATAGAGGCCAAAAATAAGAGCACGATATCTTCAAAGTAACTAAATAACAACAAGAAAATGCCAACCAGAAAACTATCTACCATAAAAAGTGAAAGAATATTTTGCTCGAAGTTTTGTGCTACAAAAAAATGTTAAGAGTTTTTTTCAGGTTGAAGAAAAATAAAACAACATAATATGGGAACTGGAATTTACAGAAAGGAATGAAATGCACTGGAAATAATTATTTAGGTGAATGTAAACTACCTTTTCCATTTCTTGATTTCTTTAAAAGACAACTGAGGTTTAAGATGAAAATATCACATTTCCTGTGTAGTTTATAATATATGTAGAAGGAAAATGTATGACAACAGTAACACAAAAGATAGGAGAGGAATAAATGGAATTATAGGATATGCTGTTCCAAATTTCTTATATTTCATTCGAAGTGCTGCAATACTATGTTTCAGTAGGCAACAGTAAGTAAAGGATAGATACTGTAATTACTAGGATGACTACCAGAAATTTATATTAAGAGATAAATAATTAAAAAGTCAATAGGCAAAATTAGATAGAATACTAAAAATATTTAGTTAATCCTTCCAAAAGCAGAGAGACAGGAAGAAGAAAGGGACAAAAATCACACTGAACAAAACCAAATAGGCTTAAAACCAACCATATCAATAATTATACTAAATGGATGAACCTGGAGGGTATTATCCCAATTGAAATAAGCCAGACAGAGAAAGACAAATATAATATAATTTCACTTATACATGGACTCTAAAAAAACAAACGCCAAAACAAATGAATAAACAAACATAAGCAGAATCATACCTATAAATGCAAAGAGAAGACTGATGGTTGACAGAGTGGGGGGGATAGGTGAGGTGGGTGAGAGGGAATGGGACATACAGGCTTTTAGTTGTAGAATTAATGGGCCATGGGAATGGGGGCTGCAGTATGGTATTGTGGTGGAATTGTGTGGTGACAAATGGTGGTTACACTTATGGTGAGCATGGTATAGTGTATGGAGTTGAGTTGCTCTGTTGTATACCTAAAACTAGTGTAACACTGTGTGTTGACTGCACTCAGATAAAAAATAATTATACTACATGCAAATGAACTGAACACTACACTTTAAAGGCAGGGACTGTCAGACTGCATATAAAAACATAAAACCCAACTATGTGCTATCTGAAAAAGACTCGCTCCAAATATAGACTCAGAATTAAAAGGTGAAAAAATATGCTATACAAACACTATTCATAATTTAAAACTCTTAGAAAACCAGGAATAGAAGAGAACTTCCTTAATCTCATAAAAAGCATTCACTAAAAACCTACAGCAGGGGCACCTGGGTGGCTCAGTCGTTAAGCGTCTGCCTTCGGCTCAGGTCATGATCCCAGGGTCCTGGGATCGAGCCCCCACATCGGGCTCCTTGCTCTGTGGGAGGCCTGTTTCTCCCTCTCCCACTCCCCCTGCTTATGTTCCCTCTCTCGCTGTATCTATCTCTGTCAAATGAATAAATAAAATCTTTAAAAAAAAAATAAAAACCTACAGCAAATATAGTTAATGGTGAAAAAATGAGTACTTTCCCTCTAAGATTGGGAACAAAGCAAGGGTATCTGTTCTCACTCCTTTTTAACATTGTACCAGATGTCCTATTCTGTGCAACAAGGGAAGAATAAAAGGCATGTGTCTGTTGGCCATCTGTATGTCTTCTTTGGAAAAAATGTGTATTCATGTCTTCTGCCCATTTTTTTATTGCATTATTCACTTTTTGGGTGTTGACTTTTATGGTTTTTTTAAAATATATTTTAGATACTAACCCTTCATCAAATATGTCATTTGCAAATATCTTCTCCCATTCTATAGGTTGTCTTTTAGTTTCATTGATTCTTTCACTGTGCAGAAGCCTTTTATTTTGACAAAGTCCAAATAGCTTATTTTTGCCTTTGTTTCCTTTGCCTCAGGAGACATATTTAAGTAAGAAATTGCTATGGCTGATGTCAAAGAGGTTACTGCCTGTGTTCTCCTCTAGGATTTTTTTTTAAAAAGATTTATCTATCTTAGAGAGAGAGAGAGAGAGAGAGCGCACGGGGGGAGGGGCAGAGGGAGATGGAGAGAGAGAATCTCAAGCAGACTCTCCGCTGAGCATGGAGCCTACCACGGGGTTCAACCCTACGACCCTGAGATCATGACCTAAGCCAAAATCAAGAGTTGGATGCTTAATTGACTGAGCCACCCAGGTGCCCCTTCTTCTCCAGGATTTTAATGGTTTTGTGTCTCACATTTAGGCCTTTAATCCGTTTGAATTTATTTTTGTGTACGGTGTAAGAAAGTGGTCTAGTTTCATTCTTTTGCATGTAGCTGTCCAGGTTTCCCAACACCATTTGTTGAAGAGACTGTCTTTTTCCCATTGGATGTGGTATAAATACAATGGAATATTACTCAGCCATAAAAAAATGAAATCTTGCCATTTGCAATGACACGGATGGAGTATCATACTAAGTGAAATAAGCCAGTCAGAGAAAGACAAATATCATATGAATTCACTCGTATGTGGAATTTAAGAAATGAAACAAATGAGCATAGAGAAAAAAGAGAGACAGGCAAACCAAGAAACTGACTCTTAACTATAGAGAACAAACTGATGGTTACCAGAAGAGATGTGAGAGGGGGGATGGGTTAAATAGGTGATGGGGATTAAGGAGCGCACTTGTTGTGATGAGCACCGGGTGTTCTATGGAAGTGTTGAATCACTAAACTGTACACCTGAAACTAATATTACATTGTATGTTAACTAACTGGAATTTAAATTAAAACGTAAAACAATAAAAGGCATGCAGATTGGAAAAGAAGTAAATGTATGTTTAGTTGCCAATGACATCACTGGATTTTTAGGAAATCCTAAGAAATCTATAAAACAACTACTAAAACTAATATTTTTTGGAAGATTTCAGAATTTAATCTTGTTAAATGTAAAAAAATCTTGAAAAGGGAGAATTGAGTTGAAGCAACCTGATTTATGCTACCTGATTTTAAAACAATAAAAGTTGCAGTACTAGGATAATTAGGACAAGTAGATCATATGAATAGCAGATAGTGCAGGAAAAAATTCACAATAATTATATTTTGAAAAAGGTGCCAAAACAATTTTAATGGTGAAAGGATGATGCCAGAACAATTGTATAAATCAGTGGTTCTCAACCTGAGGCAATGCCCCACCAACTCCTGGTGGGTGGGGGAGTAGGAGACATTTGGCAATATCTGGAAACATTTTTGATTGCCACAATTGAGTAGGGGTACTACTGGCATCTAGTTGATAGAGGCCAGGAATGCTGCTAAACATCATACAATGACTAGGGCAGCCTCCCACAAAAAAGTATTTTCTGACCCAAAATGTTGGACATCCTGGAATAAAGGATGGAGAGAAAAATGAGCCTCCATTCCTACCTCAAACTATGTATAAAAATAATCTGAAATGACTCATAGGCCTAAATGTGACAGCTAAAGTATAAACTTATGGAATAAAACATAGGCGAATATCTCCATATTAGAACAGGCAGATTTCTTAGGCAGGGCAAAAGAAAATTGATCAATTAGTCTTCATCAAAATTTAAAAGTTCTGCTCATCAAGAGATATTAGTGAGAAGATGAAGTAAAGCACAGGTTGCAAGAAAATATTTGCAATACATATGTACAACAAAGGACAAGTTTCCATAGGATAAAAAAAATCAGTAAAGATGATAACCCATTAAAAATGTCCAAGTATATAAAAAGACACTTCACAAAAGAACATATTGAATGGACAGTAAGCATGTAAATGTAACTGTCATCAGTGAAATGCAAATTAAAACCACAATGAGATACCACTATCTAATCACCAAAATTGCTAAAATTAAAAAGATTAGTAGCATCACGGCAAAGTTGTCACGTTCTATGACAAATAGACCACTTGACATTACTGGTAGAAGTATAAAATGGCACAACCACTTTGGAAGATGATTGGTATTTTTAATAAACATCTATCTAGCGATTTCACTCATATGTTTTTACGTATGAGTGTGAACCTTTTCCTTCACACATCAGTGTTTGATGCCCTTTACATTTCTCTAAGTCTTTCTTGATTGCATTACCTCTATCATTTAGTGACAAGTTATTAAAATTATTAAAAATAAAAATTATTTAAAATTATTTTTTTAACTAAAATTCTCTTTCTCCTTTGTTCTTGTTAATTTTAAATGGACAACTCTTGTTTTAGATGTACATTATGGTAGAGATAAAGTGTTCCCTCCACCTGGTGAGACCATCAACTACAAGTCCTTGATTCATGTTGATAGGCACCTAATCTAGGTTGGCCAATTATTGGCGTATCTGTTGAAGCTGCACAACACACAGACTGTGTGTGCTCTAAGCAGGGCCAAACTTTTTACAGAGATTGATGCAGGTGCTGAGAGAGCACCTGCACCTCTTTCCTTTTGATGTCATGCAAGAACAACATGAGCCTGGAGTTGGGTAGGAGCAGCCATCTCTGCCTCCACTTGGAGGGAGCCTGTGGTGAATAAAGTTAACATAGAGGAAAGTATAGCTGAGAGAATGAAAGAGATGTTTGATGACATCTTGCATTCAGCCTACTTCTAGACTTTTTGTTATGTGAGCTATTAGGTCGTACCTACCATCATTTTTTGTTGTTGTTGTTTATCCATAAGGTAGTTTGAGGGGTTTCTGCCATTTGCAACCAAAGGAGACCTAATATAACAGGACTGCTGTTTTAAGAAGCTTCCCAACCAGAGTTCTGGAAGGAGCCTGCAGGAGGTATTCAATGACCTTACAAAGCAGTAGTAGGAGTTTGATTGACTTTTTGGAAGGATGAAATACTGAACATACACATTCTCATCTTCAAATCTATTGGGGAAAATCAGATGGTTCCAGCAATCTCCTATAATTGCTTACGTGGCTAAATCACTAAGGACTACAGGGATTTGCTATTTTATGAAATTAAAAGAAGGAACAACAGGGGCTATTATCTAACTTCTGAAAAAGAAGAATGCCTGCAGATTCTTAGGGCCCAGCAGGAAAGAGGTTATAATCAGTCTATTAGTCTTGCAGTAGTTAAAAGTTGCATGCTTTGTGCCTTGCTATGGTTAGCATCAGCTATTTTCTAGTTTCTGCACAAGGAGATTTTCCACATTCTGTGGGAAAAGAGTTTAGGATCCCAAATGTTCATCTTTTAATTTAGGTCTCTTCAGGGAAGAAAAATAGCTATTCTATAACAGTGATTCCAAAGAAATGTTGGATCTGAAACTTCTGATTTGGGAGATCTGAAAGACTAAAAGTCATGGCAAAGGGTAGAGGTTAGAAGCAGACATCCTGCAGGGAAATCCTTAAGTTAGGCCATCCCATTTTTCAGTTTTAACAAGACAGCACTGAACAATGACTCAGTGGCATATTGAGTCTGAAAGGGAAATGTCAGGAAGTTAAGGATACTGTAGGGCTTCACAGGAAGGCAATCCACTAGGGTCTCCTTACGCACTATTTGCTGGGTGTCCTTCAAAGGCATGCCCCCAAATATGAATCCAAAAATTTGGGAAATAAAGAAAATACTCATGAGTTACTAAAACTACTCTTGGCAACCTTTTGTCATACTTTCTTTCAGTACTTTTACCTTTATATATGTTCTTCAGGTAGTTACAATAATCACAGTATACATACAGTTTATCATTTCACTTTTTCCCAACATTATAAGTATTTTACCATGTTGTTCATAATCTTTGTAATAAGCGTTTTTTATGACTGTGTACTATTTTTATCTATAAAAGTAATTCTTATATTTTAGATGAAAAACCCTTTGAGAATTTAAGTGATGATGCTACTGCTCTGGTGAGTCTCATCCCTCATTGTGTTCCAGAGTAACACAGGGGCTTGAAAAAGATTGCTGTCCAGACCTCATCTTCAGAAATTCAGATTTGCTTAATCAGGAGTGGGGCCACATAATCAGTATTAAAAAAATAAAAACCCCAGATGATTCTAATGCGTATAGGATTGAGAACCACTGAATGTCCCCAAATACATATGTCCTCAAAATTTACTGTATAGCAGTGAGGTTCATGGATTCTTTGGGTTCAAAGACCCCAGATTGTCATCTATTTTATACAACACATCTTACACAATTATTACCTAATTTTTAGACATATTTTTCAGTGTTTTTCCATTATAAATAGCGTAGCTGTGGACATGTGGATATATATAACATTTTTCAGAAGTAGGATTCCATGACAGTTTCGTGACTCTTTCTAACATCTTGCCAAGTTGTCTCGTCTTAGGGATCCTCTTAAAATACTCTTTTCCTCTCACATATGTGCGTATCAGGACTTAACCAAAGACTCAAGGGGCCCCTCTGCAGATCTCTGGAGCTCTCTCTCTCTTCTATCTAGCTCCCTCATTTATACTTCTCTTTCCTACAAATTCTAGCCACTCTGGCCTCTCCAAACTTCAACCTCTGCCTCCCCAACTTAGTAGGACCAAAGGGCTCTGTTTGGGTTTCCCTCTCTTTGTGAAACATGCAGCATGAAAACTGTCTCTAGACAGTAATCTGGTGCAATAGTGCATGTTTTCCTCCTCTTGGGATCATAGTCCTGTGTTGTTCCTTGTCCAGTCTGAAAACCACAGTTTCATGTATTTTTTTCTGGTATTCTAATGTTTAAAGTGAATAAAGTAAACCTTTTCCTTCTCTTACTTCATCTTGGCTAGAAACAAACTAGTCCATTTATATTTAATGTCATTACTAATACATTTGGATTTATTTCTACAAATTTATTCTGTACTTTCATTACTTCTCTTTGTTGTTTTTTCCCTTTCTCTCCCTTCTTGATAGTGTGCTTCCACTATCTTCTAGGAAGCCCTGTAAGAAGTCCTCAGAGACCACTTTTGGCAGTGTGTATAGGGGTTATGAATACCTGTAAGTAGGTGGCCCCATGGTTTATAAAAAGAGTACACTGCAAATAAAAAATTGAAAACCAATTACCACAATTATCACAAAAATTATTTGTGACAAATTATCTAGTTAATTAGATAGCTAGTTCTACTTAGCCATTTAATATTTACTGAACACATGGATACTAGGAACAATGCCAATTTGTGTTATTTCTTTCAGGGAGCTCATCTCTGAAGTAGGCTTCAAGGACCTAGTCTGACAATTGAAATTTTCAGGCATTTTCTTTAGTCTGTTACATTGGTTTTCAGTGATCATATCTACCCTATACTGAAATTATATACATATAATTTCAGATATATCTATATCTGTTTCCTTTACTAGGCTTGATGGATGAAAGGGTAGAGATTTAGGTACCAGCATGTGGTAAGTGCTAAAGATGTATTTCATTAATTGAATTGTACAGAACTGTGGAAGTCAAGTTGTGGAACTATTATCAAAAGGGAAAGCTTAGTTTCCTCCCCCAATTTTCCAGGCAAAAAGTTGACCCTGCTTTTGTTTCATGATTTCATGATTTGTGGGCCCACTGAAATCTAGAGCTTTACAAATACTAATATGACTGCATCCATATCATCTCTGTTGAATGTAATTCTCTACTATTTATAAATCTATTGTTATTTAGATGAACATTGACTTCTCTCTTTATAGATCTGGCCTGTTATTATCAAGTGCAGCTCAAGCACCTACATCAGTATCAACTGCAGTGCTTTTTAAAAACAGATTTTTCTTTTCTTTTTTTTTTTTTTTTTTTAAAGATTTTATTTATTTATTTGAGAGAGAGAGAATGAGAGGGAGAGAACACATGAGAGGGGATAGGGTCAGAGGACGAAGCAGACTCCCTGCCGAGCAGGGAGCCTGATGCGGGACTCGATCCAGGGACTCCAGGATCATGACCTGAGCCGAAGGCAGTCGCTTAACCAACTGAGCCACCCAGGCGCCCAAAAACAGATTTTTCTGATCTACGCCAAAGAACTATGCAGGCAGAATCTTTAGGGAGAGCTGTCTGGAATTTACATTTTAAACAAGTATCCCAGGTGATTCTATGGTTTAATAAATATTGGCCTAGGCTTTTGATCCTGGTTTATCAAGGAAAATAACTCATATTTTTTGCTGGGGAAGGTGTTCCCACCAACTCTGTTCTGTGTCCTGTTCCTTCTATCCCAGCCATAACATTGGTAGAAGGCTCTCCTAGAATACTAATGATTTATCCATTTATGAGTAAGTTCATTTCAGAACCCACTCCCTATATACTACTAGCAAATCAATCTTAATTAAGAATGTCGAGGGCGCCTGGGTGGCTCAGTTGGTTAAGCGACTGCCTTCGGCTCAGGTCATGATCCTGGAGTCCCTGGATCGAGTCCCGCATCGGGCTCCCTGCTCGGCAGGGAGTCTGCTTCTCCCTCTGACCCTCCCCCCTCTCATGTGCTTGCTCTCTCTCATTCTCTCTCTCAAATAAATAAATAAAATCTTAAAAAAAAAAAAGAACGTCGAAAGAAAATGAGAAGCAGTTGTAGGTTCAGCAGCTAAGTGCTTTTCTTTTTTTTTTTTTTTTTTTTTTAAAGATTTTATTTATTTATTTGAGAGAGAGAGAATGAGAGAGAGAGAACACATGAGAGGGGATAGGGTCAGAGGACGAAGCAGACTCCCTGCTGAGGAGGGAGCCCGATGCGGGACTCGATCCAGGGACCCCAGGATCATGACCTGAGCCGAAAGCAGTCGCTTAACCAACTGAGCCACCCAGGCGCCCGCTAAGTGCTTTTCTTATTGAGACTAAACTCCCAGGTGTTTTACAGGACTCTTTAGCATAAAAGACATGAGTCAGAAGTCTTTGTTTGCCATGACCATATCTCAGCTCAGTTCTCAGAGACAGCCTACAATGCAGCCAGAAACTAAAGAACACCTCTCTTTTGCTTTATTTCTGTGGGCCAACTTGGGCCAACTCTGGATGAAACCCTAGATTTAGTCTGAATAGGCCCTGCATAAAATGAAGGCTAGCTGTGTACTAAACTGGAATTTGCACTGGATTCATGTCTTGGCTATATCACTTACTGGTTTTATGACCTTGGGCAAGTTTGTTACTTTAACTTGGTTTTAACCAAGTTTCAAAATGTGTTTTTCCTTATTTTTTAAAACACCTGGCTAGGTGTTTTAAATATCTGAAAAATAAATATAATCACGCTTTACCTGTTTTACCAGACTATCATCACAATCCAAGAGATAATACCTCATTGTGGTTCCTGGTATTTCAGAGTTCAAGCAAAGAAAATTTCTTCTTATGATCTTGATGTTTTATATCCCTAAATATATCTGTCCCTATCCTATGCTCCTACTGCTCTATATCTTAGATGCATGATGAAGTGTTATGCACTCCATTAAGCTAAATGCTTTAAGCCAGTAATGATTCATTCATGCATTTGTTCATTAATTTTATAAATATGTATTGACTACCTACTAGTAATGCATACATGTGTATATAATTTTGTGTATATATACATATATACATATATATATATACACACACATATGTGTGTGTGTATTTGGTATGACTGAGTAAAAAATTTTTGATTAAGCATAAATCCAATCTGTCAAGAGTGTAGGTATTAGAAATGACTTCATGGCTGAGTGAGGACATGTGGAAATGCTACAGAAGTTGGCCCGAGGAAAGGTTATGTACAGCAAGAACGATAAAGCATTTGTTAGAACAACAAAGCATTCATCAAATTCAAGTTATGCTCAAGGCAAAAACATGCTTGAGTGATGAATGACAGCCTATCAATCAAAGTAAGTTCCAATGTCCAGGATAGGAAGGAGGGAAATTTTCAGCACTTTCTCTCCACATCAGACCTGCCTCTTCTGTCCACCCTCTTTGCTAAATTACCTGCTTGCCTCTTAAGAAATGACCTAATTCATGGTGGTGTTTCAAGGGCTGAACCTTTGTTCTACTTTCTGTTTTCTGCTTTGAAGTGATCAGCAGGTCTAAACAGAGCCTGGCTCTTGGGTCTGGCTAGGCAAACTAAACTCTCATTTCTACCTCTTCCACACATGTAGCTATTTGGATAAGTTAAAGCAGAGTCTGATTTGCAGACCTAGTCATTTCTTTTCCCTTCAGTCCCTCAACTTCATTATTCATGGTGTGCTAGAGGTGGCGAGATACCAAGATTTAGATTTGGGGGAACTAGTACCTTGCAATCTTCGAGCCTAAGTAATGTGGAATCTGCCTTTTACCAGTGTTTGTACAAATTCAGGTGTGTGGTATAAGAGGAAATCTTATTAATAATCACAGCCAAATGCCAAAAGGCTCTCAGTTACATATCTGGGTTATAAAAATCCTCAGTTAGGAACAAAAAATACAGTATATATTGACTGACAGAATGTTTGAGCTGGATATAATCTAGTCCATTGCTCTTCACTCCTTTGGGCCTTAAATCCTTTGAAAATCTCATGAAGTCTATTCCCCTAAAATTTTTCATATAGTATCAGGACATTCCTATACCCCTCAAAACTGTACACATAGATCCATGAACACACCTCCTACTCTTGTCCAATCTCACCATTTCATAAAGAAAGCGATTCCAGATTCATACATTCACAAATATTTATTGATCATCACCTATGTACCTACTATTTTGCTAGTTGCAGCAAATATCAGCATAAATAATTTCTGCTTTCTTTCCTCAGGAAATTCTCCAAAGTTGAAGTAAATTGCCTAAGATGATAAAGACAGTAAGTGGTAACATGGAGTCTTCTAACTCTAAATCCAATCTCAGAGTTAAACAAGACTGGGAGAAAGGAGAGGTCTAGCAGATAATATTTTAGCAGATAGAGTAAAACTTTGGAGAAAATCAGCAAAGGCATTTAGGTCTGGACATGTGGGAAGATTTCTATGAGGGGGTTAGATTTATCAGAAGTATATTCCCCAATTGGGAGATGAATATACTCTAAAACTGACTTATGTTGATGGTTGCACCACTTAGTAAAGTTGCTAAAAATCATTCAATTGTACACTTGAAATAGGTGAATTTTATAATATGTGAAATATAATTCAAAAAAGGTGTTAAAATATGTTTTTTGAGCTTTGACATGTAAAGAGCTTGGAAGTTGTCACTCCCATGTTCACAAGAAGAAAAACACTGAACAAGCTGAAAAGCAATCACTTCTCTTAGATCCATCAAAGAACTGAAGTTACAGAGCAAACTGCCACACCCAAATCTGGAAAGACTGATGAATACAGAGAATCACAGCTGAAATCAGTTTATCTGAGGCAGAATGCACTGGAGCCATAAACCGGTAGGAACACTCACATGATAATTTTGATGAATTTCTGGAGACTGGGTATGGACTAGCTAGAGAGTTAAAAACTCCTCCAGGCCCAGTGTTAGAGAGACCCCTCACATGTTCATGGGTTTTACCTCTAGCAATCTCACCAGATTCTTGCCTTGAAGATGAGAGAAAAATTCCCTTCCGTGTTTAGACCAGGGGGAGAGAAAAAGTAATCATTTTGAAATATTCTCAGAGCTTCTCTATAATAAAAGCATGCCCTTCAAGGGAAACTACATTACCAGAGTCTTATCTGACCTAAAGATGGGGCACTTGGCCACATCCAGCTCCCTCCAAACTTCCTATTACTGGTAAGGGGGAAAGGAGAAGAAAAAAAAAGGTAAGAAGCATGATTGAAGCCCAGGAACCTAGGCCTACTAGAAAAATGAGATTTCATCATAAGATTGTAGAAAATGTTTCTTCCACAATACCTTACCATCACATCAACAGGATTCCAGTACAGTATCAGTAGATTATAACTGAGAGACCTATAAGACACAGACTCAATTTAAGAAGACCTTACTTAGTTAAATACAAAGACAAGGGGGAATAAAAATAAAACAAAACAAACAAAAAACCAAAAAAACAAACACATGATAACTAGAAGAAACTGAAGCCTATGGCAGCTACAGCTACAGCAAACATTAAATATAGCCTATCTCCTAGGAGGCAGATTATCATAAAACCTCACCAAAAGCCAAATTATCTGCTCCTATCACCCAATATATCATATCTGGTTTTCACCAAAAATCTACCAGGTGTTTTAAAAAATAAGGAAAAACACATTTTGAAAAGAAAAGAAAATATCAGAAACAGACTCATATATGGCACAGATTTTGGAATTATTATGTAGGGAATTTCAAATAACTATGATTAATATTTTAAAGACTCCAAAGGAAAAAAGTAAATAACATATTAGAACAGATGAATAATGATTCATCTGTTTGCTTAATGAATAAGCAAAGAGATGGAAACTCTAAGAAAGAATCAAAAGTAAATGCTAGAAAACAAAATCTATAAAAGAAATGAAAAATGCCTTTAATAGGCTCATTAAGAGAGTGGACACTGCCAAGGAAAGAATCTGTGACCTTGAAGACATGTCAGTAGAAATATTCCAAACTGAAAGCCAGAGAGAAAAGAATAATTTTTTAAAAAGAAACATAATATCCAAGAACTGTGGGACAATTAGAGAAGGGGTAACATAGATATAATTGGAATATGGCAAAGAGAGGAAAGAAAGGAATAGAAGAAATGTTTGAAATGACAATGGCTATACATTTTTTAAAATTAATGATACCAAACCATAGATCCAAGAAGCTCATAGAATATCAAATAAGATTAATATCAAAAGATAACTACATCTATACATATCATATTCAAACTTCAGAAACCAAAAACAAAGAGAAAATCTTGAAAGAAGCCAGAGAAAAAATAACATTTTACCTATGAGGAACAAATATAAGAATGACAGACTTCTAGTCAAGGACCATGCAAATAAAATAGGAGTAAAGTGATACATTTAAAGTTTTTAGAGAAAAACTACCAACACAAAATAAAAAAAAAATTGTATCCAGTGAAATCATTCAAGTGTGAAGGAGAAATAAAGACTTTCTCAGACAAACAAAAGCTGAGGGACTCACCATTACACCTATCCTACAAGATTTATTAAGAGTTCTTCAGAGAAAAACAAAATGATACAGTTCTAAAACTCAGATCTACATAAAGAAAGGAAAAACATCTGAGAAGAAATAAATGAAGGTAAAGGAAATTATTTTATTTTCTAATACTTTTTTTATTATTGAAGTATAATTGACATACAACTTTCTAATTCTTAATTGATCTAATAGATTATTATTTATTCAAAGCAATTATAGCAACAATGTTTTGGGTGATTATAGGATTTGGATAGGTGAAATGAATGAAGGCAATGTTATAAGGGATACGAGGGAAGAGTTGGAAATACCTTGTTATAAGGTAGCTGCACTATCTGTGAAGTAATATAGTGTTACTTGAAAGTAGAATTAGGTTATTTGTAAATGTATATTGCAAACTCTAGGGTAACCTCTAAAAAATTTAATACAGTCTAATTGATATGCTAAAAGAGGAGAGAAAATGAAATTAAAAATGTTCAGTTAAAACCATAGGGGGCAGACAAAGAAGGGAAAACAAGAAAACAAGAGTGGAAAGAATAGAAAAGAGTTACAAATATGACAGATATTAATCCAACTATATCAGCAAGTACTTAAAATGTGAATATACTAATTAAAAGACAGAAATTGTTAAAACAGATTAAAAAATACCCAATTATATGTTTACTACAAGAAGTTCACTATAGATATAAATATGTAGACAGATTAAAAAGTAAAGGAAAGGAGAAAGATATACCATTTTAACACTAATGAATGAAAACTGATACAGTTATTTTCAGACAAAGCAGACTTCAGAAAAAGAAAAATTATCAGATAATAAACGGTATTGTATAATGAATAAAGGGGTCAAATCTATAAGAAGATATCAAAATCTTTAATGTATATGCACCTAACAACACAGTATCAAAATACAAGAGGCAAAAACCAATAGAACTGCAAGGAGAAATAGACAAATCCACTATTGTAGTTGAAGACTTCAACACCCCTTTCTCAGTAATTGACATATCCTGCAGTCAGAAAATCAGTAGAATACAGTTGAACAAAACAGTATCATCAATCAGTTAGATCAAATTGACATGTATAGAAGACTTCACAAAACAACAGCAGACTCAAACTCACACAGAACATTCATCAAGATAAACTACATTCCGGATGATAAAACACATCTTAATAAATTTGAAATAGAAGTCAAATAAAGTATGCTCTCAGACCACAGTGTACAGAAAGATAAAAATCCCATAATAACTGGAGATTAAACAACACATTTCAAGTGGATGAAAGAAGTCACAAAAATATTTAAAATATTTCAAACTAAATAACAAAATATGTGGGATACAGCAAAAGCAATGCTTACAGGGAAATTTATGGCATTGAATAATTGTACTAAGAAAGAAGATCTAAAACGAGTAAGTTTCCACCTAAGGAAACTAGAGCAGTTTAAGTGAAAGCAAGCAGATGAGAAAAAAATGAGAAGAAATCATTGAATTCAAAAACCAGAGATCAAAGAAACCAAAAGTTGCTTCTTTGAAAAGATCAACAAACTAATAAAACTTAGTTAATCTAACCAAGAAAAAAAGAGAGGAGACACAAATAAGCATACAAAAAGGTACTCATCATCACACGTGATCAGTGAATTTTAAATTGAAACAATAATGGGATACCACTTCCAATTCCAAAATAGTGACAACACCAAATGCTGGGAAGGATGTGAAACAACAGGAACTCTCAGTCATTGTTGGAGGGAATGGAAAGTGGTTCAGCGCTTGGGCAGACAGTTTGGCAGTTTCATACAAAGCTAAACATAGGCTTACTATATGATCCAACAATTGCACTTGTAGGTATCTGCTGAAATAAGTTGAACACATGTGCACGCAAAACCCTGTACATAAATATTTGTAGCAGCTTTATTTATAATTGTCCCAAACCAGAAACACAACAATAACACAAGAATAAAAGAGGACTCATAGACAAGAAATGAAAGAAGAGATATTAAAACTGATACCACAGAAATACAAAGGATCATAAAAGATGACTATGAATAATTATATTTCAACAAATTGGACAACCTAGAAAAAATGGATAAATTCCTAGAAACATACAACCTACCATACAACATACAAGAATTATGAAGAAATAGAAAATCTGAACCGACTGATTACTAGTAAGGAGATTGAATCAGTAATCAAAAATCTCTCAACAAACAAAAGTCTAGGACCAGATTGCTTCACTGGTGAATTCTACCAAACACTCAACGAAGAATTAATATCAATATCAATAATTCTCAAAATAGAAGAAAAAAATAGAAGAGGAGAGACCTTTTTCAAACTCATTTTATGAAGCCAGAATTACC
Source organism: Neomonachus schauinslandi (assembly GCF_002201575.2). Lineage (NCBI taxonomy): Eukaryota > Metazoa > Chordata > Mammalia > Carnivora > Phocidae > Neomonachus > Neomonachus schauinslandi. Next base: position 84,362,008 of record NC_058403.1, on the reverse strand, counting down.
CTGATGCCAAAGCCAGACAAGGATGCCACAAGAAGAAATTATACACCAATATCCCTGATGAACATAGTTGCAAAATTTCTCAGCAAAATAAAGCAAACCAAATTCAATAATAAATTTAAAGGATCATACACAATGATCAAGTGGGATTTAGTCCAAGGATGCAAGGTCGGTTCAACATCTGCAAATCAACCAGTGTGGTATTACCACGTTAACAAAATGAAGGGTAAAATCATATGATCAATTCAATCAATGCAGAAAAAGCATTTGACAAAATTCAACATCCATTTATGATAAAAACCCTCAAAAAAGTGGGCTTAGTGGGAATATCACTCAACCTAATAAAGGCCATATATGACAAACCCACAGCTAACATCATACTCCATGATGAAAGGCTCAAAGTTTTTCCTCTAAGATCAGAAATAAGACAAGGATACCCACTCTCCCCACTTTTATTCAGCATAGTATTGAATAGGAAGAGCCAGTGGACAAGTGCCCCAGCTTCCTGTCCTTTGGCTGGAGAAATCTGGGAAGTATTGTATACATGTATCACAATCCCAGTAAAACTGAGATTCCAATGCTCCCAATAGTGACCTTGACAAGACACTAATATACTGACTTTTTCTCTTCCCTACTTCACTCTCACCACACCCTCATTCCTGATTCTTCAGATCACGTCCTAAATAAACTACTGGAACTCTGGTTCTTATTTCTGGCTCTGCTTTCAGGGGCAATTAAACTAAATAACATTTGTTTCACTAAGATATCTTTAAGACACATGGCAATAGCTATGTTTCCTGAAATCATTACCCATTACAACCATATCACAGAAAATTCTTTAGGGACATAGAAGCATGAATTGGGGCCATATTCTAATACATTCTAGAGGAATATTTTTCAGGGTTTGTTTTATAAACATTTCAATAAACACTTCATGCAAAGCAGTACTTAATAAACACTCATGTCCTGACCAAACAGTTTTCTCCTTCTGTTGTGGGATCTATAAAAGCAAGAGGCGTGAAAAGAAAATCAGCAAAGCACTTGATGACAACCATACCAGTGAGCCAGTAACTCAAAGAAAGGTAATTATTAGAATCATCAGAAAGTGTTCTCAGCCCTGATGAAAGTTTTTCCTTGGGGAAGTTCCTGGTGGTAGTTATTCACACAAATTATTTCTCAGGAGCCCACAGCAGATTGACTAGACTAATTTTCAATTAAACTGCTATCCAAGTGATGGAAAAGTGAGAGACATTTTTTAAAGAGAGCAGTTCCCTATCTGATAAATAACTACCTGCCACAGTATGAAATTTAATAGTAGTTGTGGCATTGTACGTCAAAAAGTAAATTGCAGTGTATGAAGTTAACAAATTCTCAGGGTGGATGCTGCCAACTTACTCTTTTCGAAGCATCAAGCAGTGGCAGATCATGAAAAAACACTACATCAGCTGTTAATTCCATATTAGATTATAGACACATCTAAATTAAGGCAGGTTGCCTTAGCGAGAATTATGAGTGAGGTGTCTGTTTTGGTTTTCTCTACACTTATGTGTACTAGCATGTTACTGGTGGACTGGTGGACATTAAACTGAAATTTAATAAAATCATAGGCATCTGTGAATATAACTGATACACTTAGTATGTATTTTCATAGCTTATTTTGTTTGTGTACCTTTAATGGAACCTAATATATCATAATAATATATTGATACGATTATTTTAAAAGGCTATGATTTCCTTGAGGACAGACTATGCTTTCATATTTTTTGTCCTCTTAATGTTTGAATAAATAAATGGAATATGTTTTATCACATTTTTTATCACATATGGTAAACATCTGTTTTTGCTGGCCTGGCATCCCTTCCCTCTTCTCCTGGTAATGCCACTTTCATTATTCTATAGAAAATACCCCTTCTTTACTCTGTGTTCACTTAGTTCTGGGCCTGGAGTGGGGTGGGGTGGAAACATGACTTTAACTCCAACTCCAAGACCTGGCAAAACTGTATATTCCCTTCTTTGGGGCCAGTGATTCAAGGATAGGTATGTGAACAAAGTTGGTTCAATTAGAGTGAGTCTTGGGACTTTTGCTGGACTCACTGGAAAAGTGGCACCTACTCCAGAAATTGGTGCTTATTCTACTCTGTTGTAGACTTCTCATTTATGTGAGCCAATAGGTTCCCAGTTACTTGACCAGTTTGAGTTGAGTTTGTATCTTTTGACTCCTGCTGTCCTATTTCCTCCAAGATTTTATAAAAATCTTCCAGATAAGAATCCAGTGGTGTCCTGTGATGCTGAAATAGTCAGGTGGGACTAATTAGTCTTAGCCATACTTTCCCCAGAAGTTTGGTGGAATGGACTGAGAAAGAAATGAATAAGAGGAGAGAGAGAGACAGAAAGAGAGAAAGAGAGAGAGGAAAACTGCAAAACATCCCAAAACATAAAACCTAAAAACCTGATCATTTAATCATATGTTCCTACATCTATCATTTCACATGGAGCTCTTAGAGGCCAAGTCATCTTCTTATGCTTAACATGGGACTGAAATACTAAGTTTCTTGAACTACTTCAGAAGGTTAAATTACATGTGGCCCAGCATTTTCTAGGTCAACAAGCCAAGTTATGTATTCTACTGGCTAGAAAATGGAAGGCTGACACTTTCCAGCGCTTATCTCAACTCCACCTTAGACAAGAGCTTAGAGAAATTAGTCGTTTTTGATGCTGAATTTCCTCATCTATAAAGGGGGAAGATTTATTTGTTGTGGGTATAGCAAGGAACACAAGGCTGAATAAGACACTCCTTTTGGTGTTAAAACTCTAGTGGTGATTTCATTTTCATTACTTTATTAAGGAGTGTGAACAAAGAAAAAAATACTGAAGACCTTAGTGAAAAGCCTCAGGGCTTTGCCTCAAAATTGACTAGATATTCTAAGATACAATTATAACTAGTGGCATTATGTCCCACTATTTAGAGAGAGTGAGGATATATAATAAAGTTCTGAGGGAAGGGAATACAGGTTAGTTTTAAATGTGACAAAGGATTTTGGGTCAGTGAAGTCAGTCAGTCTTGCCTGGAGAAGTAATCAATAGAAGAGGCACAAGAAGAGTTGGAAGATCTCTACACTGGTCAGTATTAGATTTAGAAAACATAATTTTAGGATTTAGAGCCACAGACAGTTGGCTTTTTTGGAATGTTTTCAAAACAGGGTTAAAATCTCACCCTTCTAGAAACAGCCTACCTATGGAAATTGGGAAAGACATAAAACCTTGGTTTCTGTAAAGTGAAAATAAAAATAAATTTTCATCATATGGTTGTTAAGATAAATGATATGATGATCGGGCGCCTGGGTGGCTCAGTCGTTAAGCGTCTGCCTTCGGCTCAGGTCATGATCCCAGGGTCCTGGGATCGAGCCCCGCATTGGGTTCCCTGCTGAGCAGGGAGCCTGCTTCTCCCTCTCTCTCTGCCTGCAGCTCCCCCTGCTTGTATTCTCTCTCTTCCTCTCTCTGTCAAAATAAATAAAATCTTAAAAAAAATGATAGGATGATCATCATTATAGTTAACAGTAACTCTATTTAATATCTAACGTGGGACATACACTGTGCTAAGTGCTAGCATATGATCTCATTTAGTTCCCTGATGAAGCAGGGCTACAATTATTTACATTTTACAGATCGGGAAAATGGGGTAGGAGGAGGGGGCTGCACAGAGAGCTAATGTACCTTGCTTAAGTCCCACAGCTAGTAAGTGACAAAACAGGATTTTCACTGAGGCAGTTTATTCCAGGATTTTATAAGGATTTTAAGAGTGTCTCTATATTGCTTTTCTCCCAGAGCAGAGAGTAACAACTTAATAAATCAGAATTGAAGGTGAATCATGCACTTACTCAAACTAGGAAAGATGACTGAAGATTACCCAAATAGGCATAAAATATAGTAGATAGGTAACTTGTCGCTGGCTCCATTTTCATAAATGTAGTGTTGATTCAAGGTCTTGGTGCCTTGCTCTAGATCCAATGCTAGATCTATTTTTCTTCCTTTATCTGTGCTGTCTTTTTGACCTGACTCTCTGAAATGGTAACTCCTTCATTTCTTGCTTTAGTTTGAGGCAGAATGGGGAACAAATCTACACAGTAACATTTATTTAACATTCTCCAATTTTCTTAAATTATGATGACTACAAAAGTCACTATCTTAAATCACCAGTTTACTGGGATTTTTCTCTGCATCCAGCAAAAAAGCCTGGACATTGGATACTGACTCCATGCTTGCATGGACTATGACTCATCCAACGCCTTTCCTGTTAAATGGATAAAAAAAAGATGGCCTAGATCTGCAGTTTCAAAACCTCTTGAGGTCCTGAAGCCTTTAAAGTACTAAAGATAAGATTAACAAGGGAGAGAGTCTTACCAGATAGTAAATATATTCTAAAGTAATAATAGTTACATCACAAGGTATAGGAAGAGACACAGATCAATGGAACAGAATACAAAGCCCAGAAATGCTTACCTTCATTTATAATAAAAATAATTTCTTTTATTATGCTGATATGACAGTTTTTTCACCTGGTAAAGATCAAAAGCTTATCATACTATGATGGTGAGATTGTGAGAAAACAGCTATTCTCATACACTGATGATGGGAGTGTAAATTGTCCTATGGAGGATGATTTGGCAATAACCATCAGAATTATAAAACGTATAACCTTTAATCTGGCAATTCCACTTCTAGGAATTTATCCTATGTGTGGGGGGATTAACATTTATTTACATACTAATATGAAGGGATCTCCAATATGTATTGTTAAGCAGAAAAAAAAAAAAGAGGCAAAACAGGATATATGGGTATACTATCATGCATAAAATATATTTGGAAAAATACACAAAAGCTGAATCCGAGGAGAGGAACTGAATGGCTGAAGGACACAGATGGGAAGGAGGCTTTTAACTATTTACCATATTTATATTTTGTATTTTTAACCATATGAAGTTATTCTTTTCAATAAATAAATAAAATTTATTAAATAAACTTACTGTATTATTTAATTTATTACATAAAATTTCTAAAACAGGGGCGCCTGGGTGACTCAGTCGTTAAGCGTCTGCCTTCGGCAGGGGTCATGATCCCAGGGTCCTGGGATCTAGCCCCGCATTGGGCTCCCTGCTCGGCGGGAAGCCTGCTTCTCCCTCTCCCACTCCCCCTGCTTGTGTTCCCTCTCTTGCTGTGTCTCTCTCTGTCAAAAAGATAAAAATAAAATCTTTTAAAAAAATTTCTAAAACAAATACTAATACATCATATAGATAGAAACATTTTAAAATAAATTTTATAGCTGTTTACAACTAATGAAGTATGTAAGGGCAAGCGCTGAAATAGTTATCATAGGACAGGTACATTTTTCAGCAGGGTTACTTTATAAGTACAGGTCCCAAACTTCTCTTTAATTCCTGTTTAAAAAGCTAAAAAAAATAAAGTGTACAAATGGGGAAATATTTTAGCAGCCTTGGAAAACAAAGCTAAGTATCATCTATTTACCAGGCATTTGGAGAAATGTCTATAAGGTAAAAGGTTGATTAGATGAAGGGAAATAGATGGGAGATCCGTGGTGTTGTTCCAGGTAACTGAGTAGAAACAAGCCCACTCACTGACACATTTATATAAGAGACGGACAATGTGAGGAACTCGAGGGTATCTCTTTGGCTTCTCCTCATGTCTACAGATGGGCTGCAATAAGAGTATACTCATCACCTGGAAAGGCCCCAGCCTGGATCCAGACAAACTATCTCTTAGTAGAGATCCACTGTTGTGGAAGGCTTTCCTTAGAGATCCTATCTATGATGTTTTATAGATCTGAAGCTACCACTAAAGGCCATGGCTTTGGTTTCTTTTGGTGGCCCAGATAGTTTGATCTCAAAACCGGCCCGATGTCAATACTTACATAGTTTTTAATTTTATGCCATTTATTTGAAACTAAAGTCTTCTCTATAATTTCTGAATTAAGTTGAACTCTTACTTAACTATAAGGTCACGATGGACACACACAAAACTTCCTATTTATGGAATAGCAAGCAAGGAAAATCATAGGACTTTTAAAAAAAAAAATCGGCAGCTGCATGTGTTAGTGAACGCTTGGAGGAGTTGGCTCCCTCTGCAAGAACGGATTTACTAAAAGAAGCATGCGTGGTCATTCGTCCATCTGCTGTCTGCTTCATTTCTGCATCGTCATGCTTTACTGTGTATTGCACGAAGACAGAAGCCTGAAAGTTATATTTCACGGACCCCCTTGCAAGCGTGCTCTCTCTGGTTTAGGTTTTATCAGTGCGAAGCACTGTAGGTGACTAGGCGGAGAAGCAGGAGGGAAAGAGGTCATTTCTCTTCCTATTTAAGGACCGTGGTAGCTCCTCTGGCAGTGCCAGACGCGCGGAGTAAATGCAGGCTCGCGGTTCCTCTGAGACAATTCAGTCCGGCGGCAGTGGCAGAAGGGAGTGCTTTATCATCGCCGTCAGCATCTTGCTAAGGTCCTCTGGTTCCAACTGCAACAGTGACAGAAGTCTTTTGAGCTAGTGCAGCAGAAGTGGCAATGTGAATTCCAGGCTTCCGGCCGCGCTGATAATAACAGTCAGTTGCAGGTGCTCCCACGGCCTTGGTTAACAGCATATCGCGGGCACTGCATACCACCACTTTCCTCTTGCCTTTCAGCCTACGTGGGTAGTAGTTCTTGCTGTTACTAGTATCTTCCCCTCTGTATTTCTTTAGACCTCCAACCACTTTTGTAACCAGTGTTCTAGATTACATTTCCACTCATTGAAAAAGCTAGCATGGCTTCTTTTCCTTACCGACTTACACAAAGCAGAAGAATTTTTAGGAGATTCATGACTCATGGGCTCAAAAAGATTTAAAACTTAAGAGAATGTTCCTTTTTGAAATCAGACTGAGATGTCATAGAAAAGGAATCATATAAGGAAGTGCTAAATGAAAATGAGAACTAATACTGTGATACTTTAAACCACCATAGAGATCCAGCAGAAAAGCAAGATAGGGCACCAACTCATTACTCTGAAAATTGATTAGAGGATCAAGCATTTATTCTTCCTTTCCTGTATTAACTGTATTTCAGGACACTAAATGGCTGGTGAAGGAAAATCCTTCTTTAATAAAAGAATCACAGCTAATAAATGCAAGACAAATGATAGAATTAGAAAATAACTATTTTGTAATACCTAATGAAATAATGAATCTAGGTTACAATCAACAGTGTCTGCTAAAACCATTAGGGGAATGATTAATGGAAAATTATAATGAATGGATCTGAACTGACACCACCTGAGCCCTGTAATTAATTTTAATATCACCAAATGTAAACCAGACAGATATTATGTGCCATGATGTAAAGCAATAGAAATTACACAGCACCCCCATATGATATCCCTGAAAAAAGGACTTGATCTAATTAAGCCTACAGATATAAGTACGAGTTTTAAGGGTAAAAAAAAGGGAAAAGGAATACTGTATGCTAATTCACACTGCAAAGATACAATAAGCCAAATCCAGAATGTAAGAAATTCTACAGTTTTGGGGCACCTGGCTGGCTCAGTCTATTGAGCACCTGACTCTTGATTTTGGCTCAGGTCATGATCTCAGGGTCTGAGATCAAGCCCCACATCGGGCTCCACCCAGCGTGGAGCCTGCTTAAGATTCTCTCTTTCCCCCTCTGCCCCTTCCCCCACCCCTCTCACATGCATGAGCTCTCCCTCTCTCTAAAAAATAAAATGAAATAAATAAAAAAATAAGAAATTCCAGTTTTTCTCCAAAATAAATGATATTAAAAAGGCGGAGGAAAGTACACGGATACCCATTAAAAGAGACTTAATAGAGCAATCTACCAGTTGCAAGGTGTGGCTCTTATTTAAGTGTAAAAAGACAGTTTTTGAGACAACTGGGGAAAATTAAACACAGATAAAGTATTAGATGATGTTAAGGAATTATTGTTAATTGTGTTGGGTGTGTCAATGTTATTTTTTTTGCGTGTGTTTTAAGAAAAATCTTTCTAGGGGCACCTGGGTGGTTCAGTCCGTTAGGTGTCTGACTCTTGGTTTTGGCTCAGGTGGTGATCTCAGGGTCATGAGATCGAACCCCAGGTCGGGTGCGCTCAGGGTAGAGTCTGCTTAAGACTCTCTCCCTCTTCCCCTTCCCTACCCCCATGCGCTCTCTCTCTAATAAATAAATCTTAAAAAAAAAAAAAAAAAGAAAAATCTTTCTATTAAGGTATCAAGTTTTTAGGGGAGAAATGATAATGCTTTGGATTGCTTTAAAATGCTCTAGCACTGGGATGCCTGGGTGGCTCAGTCATTAAGCGTCTGCCTTCTGCTCAGGTCATGATCCCAGGGTCCTGGGATCGAGTCCCAAATCGGGCTCCCTGCTCGGCGGGAAGCCTGCTTCTCCCTCACCCACTGCCCCTGCTTGTGGTCCCTCTCTCGCTATCTCTTTCTCTGTCAAATAAATAAATAAAATCTTTAAAATGAAACAAGGATAGCAGACTGGTTATAATTGTTGCTGAGTGATGGGTACATGGGGACTCATTACAGTGTTTTTGCATGAAATTATTTTAATAAACAGCTTAAAATAATTTTCTTTATAAAATATTTTTAAAACCAAGAGGCTCATGTTTGTTTTTAATTTTCAATTAACAGTTAATTCCCACATTTTATAAAATATTTATGACTATAGCAAATTGGGGGACTTCTTATTCCAATCACTTTGAGTTTCAAGTTTAAGCTGAGAAGCCCTGCACTGCTCTAAACACAACTCATGATAAATCATTCATACAGAGAACAATTAGAAGATATAATTGCTTTCAAGCAAGATAAACACCTCAATGGACCAGAAGGGGTACATAACACGAAGAGTAACATGAAAGGGGCTGAAGCTGTAGGCCTTTTGGGGTTTGGACTGTTTACACTAGGAATATAAAAATAAATATTTGTTTACCAGTCTGTCACTTTTTTTTTTAAGATTTTATTTATTCATCAGAGAGAGAGACAGACAGAGGCAGGCAGAGGGAGAAGCAGGCTCCCCGCTGAGCAAGGAGCCCAATGTGGGACTCGATCTCAGGACCCTGGGATCATGACCTGAGCCGAAGGCAGAGGCTTAACCGACTGAGCCACCCAGACGTCCCTGGTCTGTCACTTTTATAAGACAATGAGCTGCTTGAAGACAGGCACCAAATTTCTTCATCTTACTATGCCTAGAAAAGTGCCTGGAACACATTAGGCAATAATTGAGTAAAACATGAACGAGGAAAAGAATGGTAAACAAGACAAGAAATATGTTTGATCAGAAGAAAAATGTAAGCTTGAATTTGTACAAGCACTAAATGGACATGCGTTATTACTCTTCTATTATAGAAGACCGGTGAAAAAGAACTCCATGGGGCTTAAGAGAGTCCTCCAGATTTTTTCCAGCCACTTTTCGTGAGACTGTCCTACACTTTTTCTTATAGAGACTTGTGCTCACCCTTCTTACCACACAAGTTATATCACTTCCAGGGGCCAGAATTATTTGAGCTATCAAAGAAGGCTTTGGAAGTCTGTGATCATTGTAGAAAAACCTAGAGATTGCTTGCATGATATGTGATAGAGAGTAAAGAGAGTGAAATTCTTTTTATTTAATTTTCAATGCAAAAGGTCAAATTATGGTCTAGCCAGAAAGGACAGGTAGCCTAGTAATGACAGGCCCTACCAAACCCCCTCAAAATGAAAAGCTAGATTGCCTAAATGTTGTAAACCTGGGTTAAAATTCAGCCTTCACACATCACATAAGTGGTCAATTGCTGGGTAATATCTGGGAAAAGTTAACATGCCTAAGAGGAAAACTTCCAGCTTACATTGAGAGAAGAATCATAGCCTTTTGTATTTATTGCTAAATGCTAATTAATGAAAAATACTAACACCTACCTTTATGGTATTTATATAAATAAAGTGGAAATCCTTGGATTAAAAGCTAAGTTTTTGTGCCAATTCTGACCGGCTAGCTATGTAATCTTGGGAAAGTCACCTAACTCCTTGAGGCTTAGTTTTCTTTATAAAATGAGGGGACTTGGGTCAAGCTTCAATCAGGTAGTCTCTAAAGTTCCTGTCAGTCTGTCATGTGAATTTAGGCTCTGTAACATATGTGTGTAATTATATAAACACTTAAGAAGGCACACAGGCATGCAGAAAAGTCAGTAAGTATAATATTGAGAATTTTTGGCACCATTATTGTGTAAGATGATACAGCAAGGAGAGACAAAGAGAAAAGTAAATAGTGTTTTTGCTGTTTATTTTCACTGAAGCTGATAAAATGGTCCAATTTAAAAGCTATGGAAGATAGAAAATGAATTAAAATAATAAGTAGTAAGTGTATATGAAACACTTAAATCTTCTAAAGGACAAAGTAGCCAGATTTTTAACTAAAAGTCATTTCACCAGCAGGAACTTTTTTGAACAAAAATAACCACTCTACCACCTATATCTGTATTTGTATCAACTTCTACTCTTTCTTTATAGAGGAGATACGGTAGCTGCCACAACTAATTATGATTGTGTGTGTATGTCTGTGTGTTCTCGTTTTTTAAAGATTTTATTTATTTATTTGCGAGAGAGAGAGAAAGCACAAGCAGGGCGAGGGTCAGAGGGAGAGGGAGAAGCAGACTCCCCGCTGAGCAGGGAGCCCGATGCAGGCTTGATCCCAGAACACTGGGATCATGACCCAAGCCAAAGGTGGACACTTAACCGACTGAGCTACCCAGGCACCCCATGTCTGTGAGTTCTTAATCTCCCTGCTACATTTCAGCAGTCAGAAATACAAACCCAAAATCTGGATGCTATTGTCAATAAATGGTCTTAAGAAATTGCTATCAGAATTCCTAGAGTCTGTAGATATATTTTTTAAAGATTTTATTTATTTATTTGACAGAGAGAGACACAGCAAGAGAGGGAACACAAGCAGGGGGAGTGGGAGAGGGAGAAGCAGGCTTCCCGCTGAGCAGGGAGCCCTATGCGGGGCTCCATCCCAGGACCCTGGGATCATGACCTGAGCCGAAGGCAGATGCTTAACGACTGAGCCACCCAGGCGCCCCTAGAGTCTGTAGATATTGTCCTGAGATGTGAATAAATGATACCCATCCATAACCTGTCACCTCCTTTTGGCACTTCATAACTTTATCTTCAAAGTCTAATAACATGGCTGACTATTTTCTGTCCCTGCAAAGTTGTGCATTGAAGTAGGATCGGCAGTGACAAGAAGTAAGAGATAGTGATTGACATGGCATGTAATTATTTTAGGTATCAAGACTTTGGCATGTTGTTTATGGGAAATTCTAACCTTATTAGACAAGTATCAAGGGATGTATTGGTGGGATTGCACCAAAATAACTAATGTCCCAAAGGTAACCTTTGGTATAAACAGGATATTTTTAAATTGCTATTTGAAAATTTGTTTTATGATACATGGAGGTCATAGAAAAAGAACATGTTGTTTTAAAATTTACTAATTTAAAAAATTTAGGAATAATAATAGGCAGTGTGGTGTGGTGTTGAGGATGCTGGGCTGAGTCAGATGAACTTTTATGCTTTTTGTTTTTTCCTACTTTTAGCTGAATGAGCTGTGCAAACCATTTTACCTCTCCTAGCTTTGTTTTCCTCATCTGTAAGTTAAGGATAATATGATTGGCCATACCCACCTCATAGGGCTGCATACCTAAGATACTAGCTATTAATGCACTTTTGCCTATGGTGAAGAAATTAACTAATATAAAGGATTCTGCCTCATTACTATAAACAATGTTATTGCTAGTACCTATTACTACAATCATAGAAGTGTTTAGAAAAGTCAAATTCCTTTTTCCTGGTATCGGTTCATGAAATGTGGACTCCTCTTTGTCACCAGTCACAATTACCCTGGATTCTTTTTTCAAAGATTTTATTTATTTATTTTTATTTTAGAGAGAACGAGAGAGAGAAATAGAGAGGGGGAGGGGCAGAGGGAGAGGGAGAGAATCTGAAGCAGACTCTGTGCTAAGTGCAGAGCCTGGCATGGCTCTATCTCACAACCCTGAGATCATGAACTGAGCTGAAATCAAGAGTCAGATACATAACTGACTGAGCCACCCAGGTGCCCACAACTCCCCTGGATTCTATATACAATCTGAAAATGTTACTTTTATGTGTCACCTTGACTGGGTCACAGGTGCCCAGATATTTGGTTAAACATTATTTCTGCATGTATCTGTGAGGGTGTTTCTGGAAGAGAATAGCATTTGAATCTATAGACTGAGTCAAGTAGATTGCCCTCCCCAGTGTGGGTAGGCATCATCTAATCCACTGAGGACTAAACAGAACAAACTGTGGAGGAAGGGGAAAATTCTCTCTCTGCCTGACTGATTGAGTTGGGACATCAGTCTCCTGCCTTCAGAACACTGGTACTCTTGGTTCACAGGCCTTCATACTTAGACTGGAATTTACACCATTGGCTCTCCAGTTCTCAGGCCTTCACACTTGGACTAGAACTTGCACCATTAATTCTCCTGATTTTCAGAATTTTAGACTCAGACTGGAACTACACTACTAGCCTTCTTGGGTCTCGAGACTGCAGATGTCAGTCACGGGACTTCTCAGCTCCCATGACTTTATTCTGAAGAACCCTATACAATTCCTCCATGTTTTTCAAATATTTATTAGGGAATGGCATAAATATACTGGAGTTCTTCTCCTTGTTACAAGCATTTGGCTGATTTAAAGATCTGCTTTATCTAACTCCTGATAATAACTTTCATCCCAAAGACTAAGGAAATGTGTGTTCCAGTTCTTTGGTCCTATATGCACCCGGAATTTTATGCGTTTGAAACTGATGTCAGATCCTCATTGCCCAGGCATGCTCTGCCTGTCCCATCAGAATCACATTTGTCCTCATTGAAATCATTTCTAGATACTGCTTCCTCACTGCTTCCATTCACCCCACAAACAATGCAACAACCAAACCAAGAAACATGAGAGCTGCCATTTATTGACCTCTTACCTATGAGAAATTTACATATTTTATCTCATTTAATCCTCATGACCATCCAACAGTATCATTTCCTCATTTTACAGATGAGGAAACTATGGCTTATGATGGGTAATTAACTTACTCAAGGATACATAGTAAACTGTAGAACTAAGAATTAGATTCAAAGCCACCCAATAGCAAAGTCTGTGTGGGCTCAATGACCGGCATATCTCCTGCTCCCATATCCCCTTTCTTTCTTTCCTCAGTTGCATTTTTTTGGTCCATCTAAGTTACTTAGGCTCAAAACAACTTATTATAGCCTAGGTATATATTTTCTTCCAGTATTTTATGCAACAGTTTCAAAACAGCCCAAACACACATGATGACCCCATTTTTGCCTGTCAGCAATGTTTTTTTTCTTTTGAAAGGATTCTATCAAATTTGATATGGTTGATATATTCCGTAAATCCCTACTGCCTCCTTTAATGCAATCATAACGTCCTGGGGGGCTGGTTCCTAGTGACGAAGCTTTATAGTGCATAACTTTTCAGTGAAAGATTTACTATGTGGTGGAATTAATAGGTGCAGTGCATTTCACAGCTTTTCCACCTCAAATGGCATTTCTTAGTCAGCACAGTAGGTTTCCCATATGTATTGCCACAAATAGTAATTCTTCCTCAGAGTTCAGGAAGATTTTCGGAAACGAGTATTTCCAAATTAAATCTTATTCACAGTTTCTGCTCAGCATAAACCAGCCTAACTTGATGAGTGCCTTTGACATGTTGAGGAATAATTAAATTTAATTTTCACGTACAAAATAGAAATAAAAAAAAACCACATTTTTGCAGCTCTGTAAATAGCTCACACTATGCTATTGCTTTTGTGCTCTCAAGAGGGAAGGGAAATGGAATTTTAAGAGAATGGTGCATTCCACAAAGTTCTGGGAGAAAACATTCTAGAATAACACAATCTCTGCTGATATGGAAGCTTTTATATTAGCTCTTAGGAATGAAAGTGGGAAGGTACTTGGTGGAATTTTTTTCTTTTGAAAAGGTAGAAAGGTAATTTGACCTAGTTATTATCAAAATGGTCTTTAAAAATTCACTGACTTTTGAAGGACAGACCTGAGAGGGAAGCCATAGAATCATATGTTCCAAATTGTCAGCAAGCTACTGGAATGGAATGGGCTCTTTACTATTATTGGGCTCCTTAATATTATTAATAACAACTAAAACAATAGCTCAATGTATTTAGAGTCCCTTATGAATCAGGGTCTATGCTAAATTGTTTCTAAACTTCCCAATAATCCTTTGAGATGTCTTGTTGTTATATTTACAGTTGAGGAATTTGAGCCTCAGAGTGGTGAAGCAATTTTCCTGATGTCACACAGCTAGTAAATGATTAAGCTGGGATTTGGCTCTAGGGTCTGGATATCTAATACAATATATATCATAATTAAGAGCACAGTTTCAAAAAGCAGACTTGGGCTTTCAAACTCTGGCACTGCCACTATTGGCTGTGGAAACTCAACTTACTTAACATTTTTGAAGCTCAGATCCCTCATGCGTAAATAATAATAATAACAATAAAATAATAAAAACTTCAGTTGGGCTACTGTGGGGATTAAATGAGGTAATATATAAAGAATGCTTTTTACTCTTAGGGGCGCCTGGGTGGCTCAGTTGGTTAAGCGACTGCCTTCAGCTCAGGTCATGATCCTGGAGTCCCGGGATCGAGTCCCGCATCGGGCTCCCCGCTCAGCAGGGAGTCTGCTTCTCCCTCTGACCCTCCCCCTCTCATGTGCTCTCTCTCTCTCTCTCTCTCATTCTTTCTCTTTCAAATAAATAAATAAAAAATCTTTAAAAAAAAAGAATGCTTTTTACTCTCTGCCTGGCCCATACACAGCACTCAATGAGTGTTAGCTATTTTTTACACTCCCATACCTGGTAGGCCCCCTTTACAGATACTACGGCATAGATAGAGAGTTGGAGAATCAATAGGGCTACTTCCTTTATACATGGTTGAATTGGTTTTAGGTCATTAAAAAGATACATTGATAACATAGAAGAAAGCAAAATGAGCTTTGGCCCACAAACTAAAACTGTATTGTCAAATGTTATTCAATTTGAACATAAGCAATAATGATGGAAAGACATTTTTAATTTATTCATTCAACAGATTCAAGTCTTTCATTTGCTTTCTTTCTTCTCTAGAGTATGAATGTATATGTCAAATTCACCTCTGGGTAAGAGTTGGCCCTGTCTGAAAATTCCCATCTGTGTCAAAGCCATGAACAAAGAGATCAACTTTCTAAAACTTGAGACAACTTGCTTTCTTTAAACTTATAACTTACATACTACTCATTTATCTTAAAAAATATTTTTAAGGTGAGGTAGCTTCTGAAAGGAATACAGAGTGACTGTCCTTATTGTCTAATTAATTTGGTTCTTTTTATTCAGGGTTCTCTCTACTCTCCTTATTTTTTCCTGGTTGTTTGAATGGAGACACTAAAGGTAGAGGGAGAACAGCTCTGAAGGACATGGTGCCAAAACCCGAAAGTCCCTGCTCACATCTGCTTCCCTGAAACAGCTTTGCTCTTATACACAGCTGTATAAATTACACTGATTTGAAAGAAACAAAACACCTTTTGTGCTTGTCTTACTCTGAGTTCTTTTTCAACCATGCCAGAATTCTTTCTCTGTAAGAATAATAGCAAAGATTTGCTTTGCAAAACTCTGTGCTCAGAGCTGGAGGTGGGGGTTGGGGAGAAAGGAGGAATTTGATTTTTTTTTTTTTAATCATGTAGTAGGCTGAGATTCCCTCCAGTGTGATAAAAAATAAAATGAGGCCAGATGGTAGGAGTTGTTTATGGGTTCTGAAGTAAAAGTATTAAGTCATTAAAATTTGGAGGCTTCTCTCATTTATTCCAGCTTCCTCTTCTCATTAAATCCCTGTTTTATGTGGTTGGAAGTGTAGGGAGAAGATATCTGGGCACCAGATGTGAATTCTCTCTTGCACTGAGCCTCAGTTAAAGCGTTTCTTTGCTTCTCTTAGATCTCCAGCTTGGAGCAAATGTAAAGTAGTATGATTTCCTGATAAAAGTCTAGAGAGGTGCATGGTAGACCCTGTATTGGAGATAGGGAAGGGTTATCTACCCTAATTTTTAAGGCATTTAAAATCTGAATAAACTTTGAAGCCCATTTCTTTTTTTTTTTTTTAAAGATTTTATTTATTTATTCAACAGAGAGAGAGAGAGACAGCGAGAGAGGGAACACAAGCAGGGGGAGTGGGAGAGGGAGAAGCAGGCTTCCCGCCGAGGAGGGAGCCCGATGCGGGGCTCGATCCCAGGACCCTGGGATCACGACCTGAGCCGAAGGCAGACGCTTAACGACTGAGCCACCCAGGTGCCCCGAAGCCCATTTCTTAACAGGGACTTCTCTGAGGGCTCCTCAGGGAAAAATTTATCCTCATTGATGGATATAAGAGGGAGGTTTTCCAGCATAATAAATCCTGAATGGATATGCACTAAGTTGATTTTAAACTTGTTGGCTGGTGTTACCTGTAAAATGGAAAAGATGGCATGGTCTTCCTGCCAGATTTTTTTTTTTAAAGATTTTATTTATTTATTTGACAGAGACAGAGATAGCGAGAGCAGGAACACAAGCAGCGGGAGTGGGAGAGGGAGAGCAGGCTTCCCGCTGAGGAGGGAACCCGATGTGGGACTCGATCCCAGGACCCTGGGATCATGACCTGAGCCGAAGGCAGACGCTTAACGACTGAGCCACCCAGGCGCCCCCTGCCAGAATTTTTAAGAATGAAATCAGTCAATGGGTGCCTGGGTAGCTCAAGTCGGTTAAGCAGCTGACTCTTGGTTTCGGCTCAGATCATGATCTCAGGGTCCTGGGATTGAGCCCTGAGTTGGGCTCTGTGTTCAGTAGAGAGTCCGCTTGAGGATTCTCTCTCTCCCCCTCTGGCTCTTCTCCCTACTTGTGCTCTCGCTCTCTCTCTCACTCAAATAAATAAAATCTTAAAAAAAAAAAAAAAAAGGAATGAAATCAGTCAAGTCCACTCATACTGTTGGATGTGGTCCTGCTATTTCATGTAACTCTGGTCATGTAGATACCCTCAGAAGTAAGCAAACAGCTTGCATTAAAAAGTTGTAAGCCATACGTTGCATTTTGGCGAGTGAAAGTGTTTCCTTGTTGAGCCCATATTAAGCCTTATGTGGTATTTAAGTCTACAGGGTTAGGGATTGGACTGGTTGCGTTTGAATTTGGGGTTAAATCTTAACTCGACAACTCACTAACCAAGTCAACTTGGACAATTACTCAACACCTTTAAGCTACTATTTGTTTACTCACCTGTAAAATGAGGATATTAATAACTCTTATCTCATAATTAACTTAGGAAGCTAAATTGAGCAATGCATACATATGCTTGTGCACAGTTTATGGGCCACAGTTCCTGGCCTCTGATATGCAGAACTACCCATCTTAACTAAATGACATATCACCTTTACTTTTCCTTATAAAGAGTCATTGGCAGGAAAATTTATTAAAACAGATAAGTAGCCTTAAAAAAGTATACATAAAACTGAGTGTTTCCTTGGGGGGCACTCAATGACCATCTGCTTTTTATATATGGTAAGAAACAGGGGCGTCTGTCTTAGGCTGCTGGACTCTTCCCCATAGTGTGGTATGGCTGCTGATGGTGGGGCTGCCATGTTAAGAGCCATTGGGCTTCCAACACTAAGTAAGTAGAGGTTGGTGAAGACTAGGCAAAAAACTGGATCAGGAGGAATTGGGGGAGATTTTCATTGCTTTGGATTAATCCTTTCCCAGGACTATCTCATTCTTGACCATTGCTCTGACAACCAGGGAGAGAGGGAGAAAAGAACAGGAAATAGAAGTCCACAAAAGCCTGGGGAGCATCTATTTTGAGGTGAGGAAAGACTATGGACAGACCCTCTACTACAGAGTTTTACTGGAGTCTTCATTCAGGCCTTTCTTGATTCTAAAATGCACATTTTGAGCTTTTAGAACCTCTGAATTTCAAAGTCTCTGAGTCTTCTATGTTTCCTTATTTAAAATTTTGCTTCTAAAAATACACGTGTTTGCATTCCATATATTCTAAAAAATAAAATATATGTACAATATATGAATACGTTCTTGGAAAAAAAAAAATCATGTCTGGAAAAAAAACCTCCCTTTATTACCACTCAGAAACAAATCAAATATGGCTCTTCTGTAATTTTATTGTAATTTTTTGTTGTAAGAATGGGATCATAATATAGGTGTTTTTCTGTAATTTTTAAAAAATTTTATTTTAGTAGGTTAATCACCATACATCATTAGTTTTTGATGTAGTGTTCCATGATTCATTGTTTGCGTATAACACCAGTGCTCCATTCAGTATGTGCCCTCTTTAATACCCATC
Source organism: Neomonachus schauinslandi (assembly GCF_002201575.2). Lineage (NCBI taxonomy): Eukaryota > Metazoa > Chordata > Mammalia > Carnivora > Phocidae > Neomonachus > Neomonachus schauinslandi. The sequence continues at coordinate 84,343,564 of NC_058403.1, read as the reverse complement.
ACCAGGCTAACCCATCCCCCCAACCGCCTCCCCTCTAGAACCCTCAGTTTTTTTCTCAGAGTCCATAGTCTCTCATGGTTCATCTCCCCCTTCGATTTTCCCCCTTCATTTTTCCCTTCCTACTATCTTTTTCTTTTTTTTTTTTTTTAACATATAATGTATTATTCGTTTCAGAGGTACAGGTCTGTGATTCATCAGTCTTACACAATTCACAGCACTCACCATAGCACATACCCTCCCCAATGTCTATCACCCAGCCATCCCATCCCTCCCACAGCCCACCACTCCAGCAACACTCAGTTTGTTTCCTGAGATTAAGAATTCCTCATATCAGTGAGATCATATGATACATGTCTTTCTCTGATTGACTTATTTCAGTTAGTATAATACCCTCTAGTTCCATCCACATCATTGCAAAGGGCAAGATTTCGTTTCTTTGATGGCTGCATAATATTCCATTGTATATATATACCACATCTTCTTTATCCATTCATCTGTTGATGGACATCTGGGCTCTTTCCACAGTTTGGCTATTGTGGACATTGCTGCTATAAACATTGGGGTGCACGTACCCCTTCTTTGGGGTAAATACCCAGTAGTGCAATTCTGCAATTTTTTTTACTTACTAACATATCTATGAGATTTCTATGGTAGTACATACACACTTAGTTCATTATTTTTAACTGTTGCATGGTATTCCATAGAATTAACAACTGATAATTTAAGAATTTCTCTATTGATGATTGTTTTGTTTTCAATAGTTTATTATTAGAATCATAGTAAGCATCTTTTAAAAATATATATCAGATGAATTCTTATAAATACATAAATATGTTATATATCAGATGAACTCTTATAAATAATTGTGGGGTCATAGGATATGCCAATTTTAAATACTGATCAAACTTATGATTGCCTTTCAAAAATTTCATGCCAATTTATATTTCCTGCACCATGATGAGGAACTTGCCAACTCTGGATATTATTTCTTTGAAATTTTTACAAATCTAATAGGTAAAAACTATTCCATTCCAAGGCCCACCATTCTTCTTTCTGTCTTTCTTAATTTGACTACTTTGGGTACCTCATATAAGTGGAATCAGATAGTATTTGTCCTTTTGTGTCTAGCTTATTTCATTTTTGACTGTTGTGAATAAATCTGCTAAGAACATGAACATGCACAAACATCTGCTCAGGTAGGAATACATGAGCCATAAATTCAACAATTTAGGTGAAATGGACCAATTTCTTGAAAGACACAAGCTGCCAAGGAAGTTATTTATTTTTTGGAATCTGAGTAGGCCATAAGTACTTCTGAAAAAGGTATTTGTCTCTCTGTATCAAAGAACCTAGCACAGTACGTGCTTCATGGTGGATCCTTGATAAATTGTGGTTATTGTTATAATATAACAATATTATGTAAAGTGTTTAGAGACTGAATGAAGAAAGGAATGACATACTAAATTGGATTTGGATATGACTTGCTTAGAAGAGTTGCATTGCTTGTGTACTTTTTGTACACAAATTATTCATTTATTTACTGGTCTGTCATTTTTTTAAGTTCTTTAGAATACTTATTGGATGAATGAATGAGACTGTGATGCTATGTACTAGGAATATGCAGATAAAAACGATGACACCTATCCCTGAGCAGTTCATAATCTAGCAAGACCTAATTGGGCATATGTAGTGAGATATGGAACTAAGACATTCCCAAACAGAATAATACAGAGTGGTTTATCTGGAAGAGAAACAACACCCAGTACAATGGAGTTCAGCCTAAGAAGTTAGGGAAATCTTCCTAGAGCTAGTAAGTTGAGCTATGCTTTAAAGGTTTATGCTTTGTGTGAATTCACATTATTGTAATATAGGCAGAGAAATGAGCAGAGAGAAGACTGGGGAGAGTATTTCAGGAAATAGCTTGAGCATAGGTCCACAGGAATGAAATGCTGAGGAATGTCAAGCAGTCTAGTGGGTTACAGTACAGGGTATGGAGGGATTAGCTAGAAAAGGCAGACACAGAAGAAAATGCAAGGCCAGAGGTGAGGGATTGGATTTCTTCCGGAGTTACTATTGACCAAGTTTAAGTCTGTATTAATATTATAAGGGGAACTACTTTGTGGTTTTAGTAGAGGGAAGGAGATTCTTCATTATGTCTCAAGCCCTGTATATAAGCAGTAACACATTTGTCATCAGATAAAGATGCCCTTGATTTCATTTATCTTGAATTATGCTTTTTTTAAAAAAGATTTTATTTATTTATTTGTGAGAGACAGAGCGAGAGAGAAAGGCAGAGGGAGAAGCAGGCTCCCTGCCGAGCAGGGAGCCCGATGTGGGACTTGATCCCAGGACCCTGAGATCATGACCTGAGCCAAAGGCAGACGTTTAACCATCTGAGCCACCCAGGTGCCCTCTTGAATTATGCTTTTATAGTATTTTTAGATATGAAAGCTCTACATTATTGAATCAGAAAATGTGTCTATATTTTATAATTTCACATCAAAGCTGTTCCATAATTACTTTTAATAGGAGTTTATCTTAATTTATAGAGATCAGGAGCTTAATTGCAAATCACATTCACATTAGAAATCATGTGGCAGTTTAAGGCTTTCAATCTGTAGGAATGTGATTCTGAAAATCAAAGAAGGGAGAAAGAAAGAGGCCCAGAGTGAAGGTACACCAAAGAAATCATTTCAGAAAGACAACCTCATAGAGTAAAAAGAAATTGATCTTGAAGAACTTGGAGAGAAAAGTTGCTGAAATATAGTCACTCTAGGTATTAGAATGATAAAACACTTGCAGGAAATCTCACTTTCATGACCTACAGGATCTATATTTATTATTTTCCCACAGCCAGGTTTAAAAAAAATCCTTAATAATGTATGCAATAAATTTAAGTCTATCTGGGAGGCTGGAAGTTATTCTCTAGTGATGCCTCCTGGAAAGACCACCATATCTTCTTATATCTACATCCAAGCCCTCGAGGCATCAAATCTAGATAATGTTCCATTAAGATTAAATACTATGAGGAGCATATAATGCATAACTAATCAGTTGGATAGAATAATAAACCATTACATCCACAGACGTTTATTGAATACCTATGATGTTCCACAGATACTGTTTTGGGTGCTTGGGATATATCTGTGCAAAACAATTCCTGTTTATGTTGGGTAGGAAAAACTTTTCCTCTACTTTCTTATATTCAGTAGTAACTGGAGGCATGCAAATTAAACTAACAATTGATTAATAGGAGAAAAAGCACACAATTTTTGTTAATATTCATGTGCACAGGAGTTCACAGAGAAGAAGTAAAACTCAAAGAAGTAGTTAGACTCTGGGCTTATATATCCTTTTAACAAAGACAAGAGGGTTTGGGGCATCAAGGGACAATAAATTATGGGGAAATGACTAAGAAATATATGGGGGAACTAATGAAATATAAGGGCTATTTTATTTATGCAAACTCATCTTGGTGTCAACTCCCCATCTAAGATGATAAGAGTGTCTCTTCTCTACCTGGTATGGGAGGTGGGCATCTTTTTCAAAGGAAAATTTATGCCCTGCTTTTAGGCACATAGAGAGGGCATCTGTTGATTTTCAATTGTCTTCAGCTAAAAATAATCCTTATTTAAATTGGCATATTATGGAGTGCATATTCTGATCCCCTTCACTTACATTGCAGAAAGATGACTATGCAGTATGCTTATCTAAACATAAGTATTTTTCACCTTGGACACAGAATTACCCTCTAACTCAAGGATTCTCAAACTTGGATATGCAAAGTGTCATCACCCTGGGAATCTTGCAGATGCTAGTTCAGTAGGTCTGGGTTTTGCCTGAGAGTCAGCCTTTCTAATAGAAGGTGATCCCATTCTGCTGGTCTATTGACCACATTTGAAGAGCAAAGTAATCCATGATTTCTCTATGTTTCTATCCAGAAAACTACTCAAGGAAGATTCTCTAAGAAAAGAAAATAGGTATTTTTAAACAGGGAAGTTTGAGAAGGGCTGTGTACCGTATTTTTCTCTCAAAGAGTCATAGTGCACATAAACATATGGAAAGCTCTGAGAATTTCTTCAGTAAAAAATACTTAACTTCTTTTGTTGAAGATTTTGTTATAGATTAACACCAAAATTGTCCAAAAGATACTTGCCCAGAAGACATTTTAAAATTTCCACCTGAGGAATATTTCATGTTTGCTATTAGCCACTCTATATACTTTGCTTTTACTTAGCTGCTATTCAATAATCTCTATTTTGGAGTCAAAATCATAAGCCTCAAGACTGAAATTAGTCTTGGTTAAAATTAAATAACTTATAGGTCATAAATGGCATTTGATGAGAAACCCTTGGACAAAATAATCTTGTTGACAAAAAAATAACTCTTTGAAAATTCCAGAACTCTTTACTGTCCTTTGTAGTAAGATAAAGAAGGGAAGGATAACAAATAATAACATTCTAGGAACCATAAAAGTACAATGAATGAAGAGATAGAGAATAGGTAATTGCAGCAAATTTATATAATTTCTATTCATCTTGTTTCTTGTTATCATGATCACAGTTTCTATTTTTTCCATATTTAAAGGAAGAAGAACAAGAAGCTCTGTGATATTCAACTGTTTAACTATATAGTTAAAAGAAATCTCTTAGAGAAGAAAGATTTAGTTGTGAGGTTTGCAATAGCCACAAATCTTGCACAATTTATTGCTATGAGCAATCTCACTTGTTCACTTAAGCTATAGGTGAACTCTCTAGACTTGTGTTAATTTTAGTCAATTCCTGTAAATGCACTCTTCAAAAGTCTTATGTAAATTAGCCCAATACATTATATTATGTAAATTCTTTTGTGAAAGGTAATAGACTACAGCTGACTTCCTCCTTGAAGGCCTGATGGACATAAAGGGTGTCTCTAACAGATTCTGATCTGAACACAGTGAGAAGCTACCTCCTTTCACCCTTTGTATTCTACAATTTTGTGGATATTTGAGAATGATCTCCATAATCTGTATTAGAAGGTACAAATGTAGTAATGTGATTTGCATAGAAGTACCAGTTCACCTCCAGCCCTTAAGGGTTATGGATAGAAAAAATTAAAAAAACTGTTAATATTCCTTTACTACCTACAGAGACTGGAGGGGGTAGGGCTCATGCCCATGAAGCAAAATCCTTCACTTTTAAAGCTATTTGTGTGTGACTCAGAGTTGCCATCAGGACGATTCTGTTGTTTGGCAGGACTCTATAATATGCCTCATCAGCTTTGTTTTTTTTTTTTTAGGTATCTGTGCAACTCGGCATAATAATGTATACTGATCTCTCCTTTTGTAGAACAATTTCCACAGATTTTGTCAAATTTAGGAAAACTGTTTCTCTTCCTGAATATAAATTTAAGCTGTATCATTTTAAAAAATCATTGTCCATGAGGATCATGTGTGTATGTCTGCACTGTTGAGTGATTATTCTGGGCAAAAATTATACTCTGAAAAACAGTACTATAACTGGAATAAAAGGGGCAGAACAAAGCACTGGTGAATTGTATAAGACTGTTGAATCACAGACCTGTACCTCTGAAACAAATAATACATTATATGTTAACAACAAAAAAAGAAGATAGCAGGAAGGGACAAATGAAGGGGGGTGGAAATCGGAGGGGGAGATGAACCATGAGAGACTATGGACTCTGAGAAACAAACTGAGGGTTCTAGAGGGGAGGGGGGTGGGGGGATGGGTTAGCTTGGTGATGGGTATTAAAGAGGGCACGTACTGAATGGAGCACTGGGTGTTATATGCAAACAATGAATCATGGAACACTACATCAAAAACTAATGATGTAAAGTATGGTGATTAACATAACACAATAAAATAAAATAAAATAAAGAGGACCAAATCCTAAATCCAAATCCTAAGTGCCAAACCCATCTGGGATTCTTGTGTCAGGCCTGTAATTCCAAAATTCACCTGGACTGTCACATGCACACTCTGGCCTACCCTCTATGGAGTTCTTGTAGGTGGTCCTTCACAACCCAGGGTGCCACTGGAAACACCTGAGCAGTTTTAAGAACCTACCCATGCTGACAGCCTACCCCAGTGATCCTGAGTTAGTTGACTGGGAGTGAGTCTCAGGCATAGTCCTATTTGAAACACTTTTTAAAATTTAAGTTGGAGCAACAACAACAGCAGTTCATCCCATGATTACAGCCAGTTGTCCATGGTCCAAGAGTTGCTGACATTGAGTTGGAAAGGAGCATTGGCCTGGAGAGGCAACTGCTGACGAATGGCTCAGGAACCATTTGACAGGGGCCATATCTCCACTCTGCTACCATGTTCTAGAGAAAGCTAACCCTTAAAGATCTCTTGAAGATGGGGAGAGGCTGATGCTGGGCTACAGTTTGAAAATTTTCACTCCAGGAAGTCTTTTATTATTTTCTTTGTTCTTAATTAGAGATTTGATAGGATCATGAAACAGAAAACTGTAAATAATTGTTTGTTATTCTTGCTCTTACCTAGGGAAAGCAAGAGCAAACTGCACCTGTCATAAAACTGGTAGCTCTCAAGATCAAGGATGGTTTCCTTTATTCTTCCCACTTCATCTACAACAGACTGCACATAGCACATGTTCAATACTGGGGTTTTCTTTTTTCTGGTTTTAATTTTTCTTTTTTAAGTGACGTTTGAAGGCTTGAAGACCTCTATAAAGGAGCAAAAGCTAGCTCTCTTTCCCTTGACTGTTATGTAAATGAGGTATCAAAAAGTAATGGTTTAATTTTGATGTTTTTTTTCCTTTGAGTTTCTATAGGGTGTTTTGTTACTTTTGGGTTCCTGTAATTGTGTACTGTAATGATTTCAAATGGCACTGGCAAAGATGTTCTTGTTCCACTAGAAGACTTCTCTTGAAGGCTCTTTACTTAAACTGATTTAACTTAAACTACCATTACAAAAATCACTTACTTGAATAATGTAGCTACATAAAGCCTTTCAACCCAGCAAAATAAGGAGGAATCAATCAGTGAACTCTCATATTTTAAGTACATTTTTGTTGCCTGGATTTTCATATATAAAAATCTTTCTTCCAAAAGGAATTTTATACAGTTCATGTCTAATATGTGCAAATTATTGTGCTTTTTGTCAACTGTTATTTGTAAAGGTAATCTCTCAAAAAGACACTTTAATGAAAAAAGACAATTATCTTGAAAGTGTCCTATTTGTTGCTCATTTTTCTACTCTTGAAAAACATGAGGAATGAAGCCCCCCCATCTCCTTTTTCTAAAAGGCATACATAAGCAGAACTTGTCATTATAAGAGACAAACGTTCCAACTGTGATACTGTGATGCAGACTTGGATTCTAAAGCAAATCATTAGGTCTTACAAGATCATTTAACAGGAGTGGGCTATCTTTGTAAAGGTAATTTCTGTGAACTATGTAGAATTTTCTTTGAACTAAGTAGAAAATCTTTAGCTTATCATATAGGTGAAAAGGTTCAAATAAATATTAAGTTATAGAACAAAAAGTCTTCTTAGAGGGTCTCCTGCAGTCTATTATTAAATGTAGGATCTACAGTTGATTTTACTCCATGGAAAAGTACAGTTCAAGAGGATGTGCTACTTTTCATAAAATAGAAAGTACAAATATTCAGAGACTATATACTGGAGAAACTGAAGAAGTCACAATGGTTACTAAATCACTTTAGCTATCGGGTGCCTGGGTGGCTCAGTTGGTTGGGCGACTGCCTTCGGCTCAGGTCATGATCTTGGAGTCCCAGGATTGAGTCCCATATTGGGCTCCCCACTCAGCGGGGAGTCTGCTTCTCCCTCTGACCCTCCTCCCTCTCATGCTCTCTGTCTCTCATTCTCTCTCTCGCAAATAAATAAAATCTTAAAAAAAAAATTTAAATCACTTTAGCCATCAAGATTCACTAGATATTCTTTATGTTTTATTTGTTGATGTACCATATGTAGTTTTTGGTTTACTGCTTTATTTCACTTCGCCACTTAGTTAATCTTCAACTCCATATTTGGCAACTCTTAGCTTTTGCCTGATACAATATTTCCAAAGGGGTAGTTTTACTTCTTCCAATACTTCCATATAAAAGACTTGAGATGTAAACTGCACCAAATATAAGCACCTTAGTGTTTTAGCATTGTTTCTCATTGGTTTATAATTATTTTATTTTATTTTTAAAGGCAGAACATTGGTTTTTAAAGCACTAAATAATTTATTTATGATAATTCCCCAAACTCATTTTAAAAAAGAGAATATTGTAGGTGCAATCATGGGGGCTAAGTTTTAAGTACATCACTTCCTTTTATAGCAGAGTCAGCAGTTATCATTTCTTCTCTATGTCCCACGTTCTAGAGTATCTGTCTGTCTGTCTCTCTCTAGCTATAGATAGATATAGAGAGAGTATGTATATATTTGTATATATACTGCCTCATTCAATCTTCATAATGAGCCTGCTCTCTGAGACCTGATTATGGACACAGACAGGAGAGGAAACTGAGTTTGAAAGGACTTTCTCAGGATTATACAGCTTACTAAAAAACAAAGCCAGAAGTTTGACCCCACCCCTGGCCAACTATAATTCTTGTGCTCTGTCTGCCCTTACACTTCAAAGCCCCCTCTTCCTTCATGCTGTGAGAGATTAAATTTTAGGCAAAAGAAACCAGAACATTTTTTACAACTCACTCTGCTAACAGTCCCCCACCCACATAGGATTTGAATGAAGGAAAGGGGACATATTTTAGTAAGTCAGTCCTGAGATGTTCTCTGGTATGACTGATGTGATTGCTACTTTTTTTTCCTAATTACTTTATCACAGACATCAGTGTCCGAAAATTAGGAGAGATGATCACATGTAGAGTCTTTATTTTATTCTCTATGATTTCTTTTTTCATGTTTGCTGAGAAAAAAACATACTAAATAGAAGAGCTTAAAAGCCAGAGATTAAGGGTAACAGGAATTTCTGACTTGCTAAATGTCCACCTCATTCAGAGGGATCGCATTCTAACTTAAAACTGAGGCAAAAATAGAAGGCATTTTAATGTAGAATGACCCCAACTCTTAGAGTCACACACTTAGGACTGAAGATTCAGGGGTTGCTTAGAAACAACAACAACAACAACAACAACAAAACTCTGCCACTTTTCTAACAAACACAATGAGTGGAGACTGACCACAGTTGAGTGTCTCTGAAAGAAGCACCAAGTGTGCTCTTTAGGTACCAACCATAAATCCCAAAGAGACTACCTTGTTGAAGGTAAACTTTTAGAAAAGATGAGCCTGGGAAACAAGGGATTCAGTCAACCAATCAACAGATACTTGTTGATAGTTGTTATCAGCTTTGAATGTATTCAGTGGCAAATAACAGAACATCAAAATACTATTGGCTTAAGCAGATTGGGTGTTATTTGTCTCCAGAAGAGCCAGTCTAGAGCTGGCTGGTATGGATGGCTCAACAGTGTCAACAAGGACCCAAACTCTTTCTATCTTTAATAGGTAGGCATGTATTTGTTTGTTTTTTGTCTCATAATCTCCAAAGCTTTCTTAGATCTGTAAGTCTTGTGTCACCATTCCAGGTAGGTAGAAAGCAGAATACAGAAGCAAAAAAGATGCTTTCACCTAGTGTTTCAATTATCTATTAATATAAAACAAACTACCCCCAAATTTAATGGCTTTAATCAACAAATTAAAAATATTATATGTCATGATTTTGTGGAGCAGAGAACTAAAATTACTGAGGGTTGGCCAGGCATCTCTCTTTCACTCTTGACATAGCCTCTCCACATGGCTAGTGTGGGCCTCCTCACACCACGGTCCCCTCAGAGTAATCAGATCTCTTGCAGAGTGGCTCAGGACTCCCAAAAAAAGGAAGAAGAAAGTGCTGGGTGTTATAAAGGCTAATCCTGGAAGTGACATAGCATCAGTTCCACTACATTCTATTGGTCAAAGCAGTCACAGTTCAGCCCAGATTCAAAAGAAGTAGCTATAGACACCCCTGTACTTCCCAACCCTCTGCCTCTCAATGGGAGGAGTATTTACCTTCATCTTTATCACAGTCTGCACTATTGTCATAAATTGTTTCCTCTGCATGCAAAATACACTAACTCCTTCCCATGACCCAAAAAAGTCTCATTCCATTGTGGTGTTAGGCTCAGGCTCAAGGTCTAGGATCTCACAGTCTCTATCAGACCTGCATGGAGATAAGGCTTCTAAAGTGTGGTTCTTTAATACCAGTTCCTTGAGTACAATTCCACTCATGCTGAAGAGCTATCAGCTAAAGAGACAAGTCATTTGTCCCCCATATTGCACTGACCAATAATTGGATGTCCAAGATGTGGAAAAGCAAGAAGACAAGGAGAGACTGATACTGGAGGACCAGAAGTTAAATAGAGAAAATGGCCCTAGAAGGTCTTCTGTCATTTCTTCCAAAGAATATCCAACCAAATGCCTCCATATCATGCCTTTATACTGTGGATCTAATTAAAAACACTCTAGTACTCTTTGAGTTAAGAATTGAGTCTTTGCATAGAATAAAACACAAAAGACATAATTTACCAATGATCAAATTTGAAATAAAATTTTATGTGTAACTGTACATTTCCATATTAAAATTTAAAATTCAGGGGTGCCTGGGTGGCTCAGATGGTTGAGCGTCTGCCTTTGGCTCAGGTCATGATCCCGGGGTCCTGGGATCGAGCCCCACATTGGGCTCCTGGCTCAGCGGGGAGCCTGCTTCTCCTTCTCCCTCTGCCTCTCTCCCTGCTTATACTCTCTCTCTCTCTATCTCTGTGTCTCAAGTGAATAAATAAAGTCTTTTAAAAAAATTTAAGGGGCGCCTGGGTGGCTCAGTCGGTTAAGCAGCTGCCTTCGGCTCAGGTCATGATCCCAGGGTCCCCGGGATCGAGCCCCGCATCGGGCTCCCTGCTCGGCGGGGAGCCTGCTTCTCCCTCTCCCTCTGCCTGCCTCTCTGCCTACCTGTTCTCTCTATCTCTCTGTCAAATAAATAAATAAAATCTTTAAAAAAAAATTTAAAATTCTTTTTTATTTTTTTTATTTTTTAAAGATTTTATTTATTTATTTGAGACAGAGAGAATGAGAGACAGAGAGCATGAGAGGGAGGAGGGTCAGAGGGAGAAGCAGACCCCTTGCTGAGCAGGGAGCCCGATGCGGGACTCGATCCCGGGACTCCAGGATCATGACCTGAGCCAAAGGCAGTCGCTTAACCAACTGAGCCACCCAGGCGCCCCAAAAATTTAAAATTCAAGGTACTTAGAAACAAGATTTTCATCACATGATGATTGTCAGCTATGATGGTTAGGCATTGTATCATACATTTTCAATTTATACTGTTTCCATTTAAGCCATTTCAGTGACCACATAAGAATTCTGACTTCTATTATACACTAGCACTACTTCTAAAAGTAACAGTAACATTTAATAAAATAACATTTTCAGATGCTTTTGGAACAACCTATTTTTTTTTAATTTAAATTCAATTAGCCAACATAACACATAATTAGTTTCAGATGTAGTGTTCAATAATGCAACAGTTCATATAACACCCAGTGCTCATGACATCACATGCCCTCCTGAATGCCCACCACCCAGTTACCCCATCTCCCCACCCACCTCCCCTCCAGCAACCCTCAGTTTGTTTCACAGAGTCCAGAATCTCTCATGGTTTTTCTCCCTCTCTGATGACTTCTCATTAAGTTTTCCCTCCCTTCTCCTATAATCCTCTGCACTGTTTCTTATATTCCACATATGAGTGAAACCATATGATAATTGTCTTTCCTGATTGACTTATTTTGCTCAGCATAATACCCTCCAGTTCCAACTATGTCGATGTAAATGGTAAGTATTCATCCTTTCTGATGGCTGAGTAATATTCCACTGTATATATATACCACATCTTCTTTATCCCTTCATTTGTAGATGGACATCCAGCTTCTTCCACAGTTTGGCTTTTGTGGACATTGTGGAGCAACCTCTTTATAATGAGAAAAGATAGTTGTCATAAGACTTTGAATAAGCTTGTTTGGCAAATAACTGCCCTGCTTCCTTATTTACTTTTCTTGTCTACTCTTTTCCTCTTTTCCCTCCCTTCTCTTTCCTTCCTTCTTTCTTTCCTACCCTCTCCCTTCTCTCCCTCCTTCCTCCCTTTCCCCCTCCCCTCATTCTCTACTTTCTTACTTATAGTTTTCACTCCACTTTTTTCCTTTTCAGTCAGTCTGAGAACACTATTACCATGACAAATGTCATACACAAATGTCTAAAAAATGTTAAATACCTGAAAATAATAAATCCACCTGTCACTTTTATTCTTTTATTTCTTAATTGTAGTCAACCCATTTCAGTCATCTGTCCTTTGCCTTGCCACTCAAGGGAAAAAGAAATACTCTAAACTGGAAAAACGACCAATGTCCTTTTTCTAGAAGTTTGAAGTCAAAACAACTTATCCATATTCATTGACTATTGTGCACAGTAGTTAATGAATTGACATTTTAAAAATGTCTTCTTTCAGGTTGAAATACAGTATATTTTATGGCCTCCACTTATTTAAAACTTTTATAATATCCTGAAGTGATAGAATTTTATGAATAAAAGACCACCTGGCTCCCCAGAGTATGTGAATTTCTTTCAGCTTCTCTGAATGGGGCTTTAGTTTCAGTAACAAGCTACATTTAAAAAATGGGTTTGGGATGAATAAACCAGGGAGGCCTCATAAAGTACCAATTTTGTCTTTTCAGGGGTCTTTTTTTATCTCTTGTTTCCATCTCTTTATCCTTCCTCTGTTCATAGGAAATGGAAATTTTAGGTTTCTATTACCTTCCTTCTCTTTGTTTTGAGTTTTTACAGAGGAGTCTGGGATTGAATCATTGTGAACCAAGGTAACTAGTACCATTGAATATGGAAGCCTTCTGCATTAAGTTGGGGAAGGTAGCATAAGACATCCTGCCCTGTAAAGATTCCTGTGGGAACAATCCAGTGAATGGTAAAAAACCAGAGATATATCTATAGCACTTCTAGAAATGAGGAATGGTGTCATTCACATTCTAGACGCTTTAGCAATTTTCTACTACTAGCATGTAAGTGGAACAGGACTGATAGAGACAGAGAGTTGACTCACAACTTTCCTCCAAGAAACATAAATTGTGCTAGGGAATTAAGTTGTATGTGTTAGCTTTGCTAGATCATGTTGTGTAACAAGCAATCCCAGAATCTCAGTGGCTTCAAAACAAATAGTTATTCTAATATGTACATGCTCGTGTAGACAATACTAGAAGACATAAATGAAGTAGTTAGATGTCCATAACTCTACATAGAATAACTGAATGCCAAAGCTAGAAAGGTAGACTGATAGAGGTACGTTGTACTGGTGACTTAAACTTTATAAACAACATTGCCACTGGAGAAGTGATTTCCAAAATAGTGACCAGAATTTGGTCAAGTACCAAAGAAAGTAGTCGTACGCTATAAAATTCAGTATTTAATACAAATTATTTTTAAAATTGTGTTTCTGTATGAGATAAATATATGTTCTAAAACTGCTATTGTTTTTACTTACATGTCTAGTGGGATGTTTAAAATTGTGTGGCATGAGAAAATTCTTTAATATATGGAACTTTCCTTCATTATGCAGGATGGCTAGCATTGAGTATTTATTATCTACCCATTAAAGAGCAATAGTCCCTTTGAATCATTGGGACAAACAAAACTATCCCAACAAATTTTCAAAATGCCCTCCCTAAGGGTAGTACACCTCGATTGAGAACAAGTACATTAAAAGAATAAAACAAGATATCTATTAAAACATTAAACCAAAAAAGGAAGGAAACAATATAAATATCAAGGAAGATATAAGGGCAACAGAAGGAAATATTAAAACAGAAGAACCACAATGAAGAGTAGCAAAATGTTCTGCTTCTGCCTTGGACATAGAAAACTAGAGTACTGTTCCACTATAACAACAACAACAACAACAACAACAACAACAACAACAACAATAACTACAACAACAAAGAAAAGCCAAATAAACCATAAAATCCTAACTTTCCTTGAACTGGCTAGAAAACTGTCATTTTAGGTCAAGCCAGCAGTCTGAAATCTAAGGAACAACTGATACCTCCAAGTAGATGGGGCATGAATACTGGTTCTCTTTTGGCAGAGCACAAGAGGAAGATATGCCAGGCACAATTCAAGCAGACAAGAAGAATGCAGCTAAGATTTTTAGCATATTGCTAAAGACCCTGAATATAAAAAGGAGAATTTGGCTTCGATGGGAGAGGAGGATTGAGACCACTGGAGAAGCCACATCTCACAAACCCAGGGATCCAAGACCTACTTAAGACAGGCCAGACTAAGACAAAAAAATAACACTCTTTCCACTAACCACCAGTAGGCAAGAACCAAGTACTAAGTAACAGCTGTCTCTACTGGGAACAAAGCTAGAGCATGCAGAGGGACCCCCTCAAAAGCACAGGTACAGAGCAAAAGTCAGAATAAGGGCAGAGCAAAATTATTAAGAAAAACTGACAGGTACCCTATCCCCCCAACCTAAATACTAGGTAATGCTAGAGAATTTCAATTGGTGATGAACTAAAGTTAATAGCAGCAACAACAAAATCCAAACCTAGCACAACTCTTGACAAGATTTACTCAACCACTCACAGTAATCATCTAGTAGCAGAAGAGGTATAAATATTATTTATCTTAGATGCTACTCTCCTACACATAATAAAAAAAATCACATTACACAAAAAAAGCAAGATTAAAAAAAAAAAACTAGTATCAAGATATAAGTGAATCAACCAAACCAGACTCAGAGAAGACCCAAAAGTTGAAATTATTAGATAGGAAATTTAAAATATGTTCATATGTTAAAGGGTCTAGTGTAAAAAGTAGGCAACATTCAGGAACAGATGGGAATTTCAGCAGAAAAACAGAAACTATTAGAGTGAAATGGACATGCTAGAAATAAAAATGCAATCACAGAGATGAGGAAAGCCTTTAACAGGCAGACTCTACTAAGCCAAAGAATCAGTGTACGTGGAAGATAGGATAATAAAAAAAATTTTTTTAAAGATTTTATTTATTTATTTTGATAGAGAGAGAGAGAGACAGCAAGAGAGGGAACACAAGCAGGGGTAGTGGGAGAGCGAGAAGCAGGCTTTCTGCAGAGCAGGGAGCCTGATGCGGGGCTTGATCCCAGGGCCCTGGGATCATGACCTGAGCCGAAGGCAGATGCTTAACAACTGAGCCACCCAGGCACCCCAAGATAATAAAAATTATAAAATAAAAATTTCCTAAAAACAGCACATAACATTGAAAGATGTGGGACAATATCAAAAGGTCTAAAATGTGTACAATTTTAATTTCAGGAGGAGAATAGAGAGAGAATGGATTATGGAAGAAATATTAAAGGAGATAATAGTTAAGAATTTTCCAAAATAATGAAAGATTCAGAGATCCAATAGCTCAGAGAGCCCCAAACTGGATAAATACAAACCAAACAAAACTCATATATCTGCCTATATATAGGCATATAATATTCAAACTGCTAAATCCAAAGATAAAGAGAAAATCTTGAAAGTAGCCAAAGGAGTGGGGGGAGAGGAGAACAATATATTACACATAACAGAACAAAGTAAGAATTACAACAGACTTCTCATTAAAAACCCTGTGAGCTATAACACAATGGGATGACATATTTAAAGTGCTGAAAGAAAAAAATTCAACCTCTTCTAGAATCAATTTCTCAATGTTCAATTTTTAAAAGTTGGTACACATTTGCCTTAATAAAAATATAATCTATATTTCTGAAATCTCCACTTAAAATGGCTTTTGTATCTTCATGAATGTGATTAAAAAATATTTTTCAATGTATCAACTTCAGAAATGAAATTTTATCTTTTGTTTAACTCTCTGTCAAAGACATTCCCCCTTTTACATTAGCTCTCTCTTTCACCATTTTCCCTTCTCAGGTCCTCCCTCAACCCATTTTTATTGACATTTTCTTCAGATTTTTTATTGCATAAATATTTATTTCATTCTATACTATTACATTAAAAACATTATGATTTTTACATTATGGAATTTAAACTCAAGAATTGTAATGATTACTTTGTTTTGTAGCCATACTTAAGGCTATGTTTAAGTGGATTCAGAACTTCCTGACAGTTTTCTTTTTCTTATTGTGTCTTCACCTTTTGTGAGTTAATTTGTTGATTCATCTTTAAGATGGCCGGATTGTGTCTGGATTGTCTTGGATTTTTCAGACATGTTTTATGAGTTCCTGAGTATTTGAAACTATCCTACATTTATGTTCATTTGTCAATGATAGCTTAGTGGATAAATTTTAATTCATGTCATTTACCCCTTAGGACTGCAGAGATATCATCTCTCTTTTTTTTCCTTTAAAAAGATTTTTAGGTGAGCCTAAATGTAATAAAGATGTTCCTTAGTTCTTTAATTATTAGCTAAAATGTTCAAGGTCCAACCAATATAACTCTAAGAAGCCTGGACTCTCATTGCATTCTCTACTAGTATTTATTGGTATTTGAATTTCTCATAGCTTTGATATCAATTATCACTTACCACTTGGTGCTATTATAGATCACTACTCTGGCCTTTCTAATCCATTTCTCTTGCCATTTTGTCCTTAGGCACTTCTGTTGTTTTGTCCGTGCTAGTGTAGCTTTCTCTTGATATTTTTCTCAAGATGTGTACTCATGCCATTCTTTTAAATCCTAAAAGCACAACTAATACCTGGCTATAGTATTTAACAAAAGAGTTACTGTGCAAAAAATTAATACATAGCATAGTGCACTGCTTAAAAGTGTAGCCTCTGTAGCCAGACTGGGTTAAAATTTTGTCTCCATCATTTACTAGTTTGTGATCTTGGGCAAGTTATTTAATCTTGCTCTGTCTGTTTTCTCAATTTCTCAGAAAAATACCACTGCCATCATGAAAATCACATGAATTGTTTATGAAGTGCTCAGCCCAGTGCCTGGCACTTAGTAAGTGCTATATGAATGTTTGTTAAATAAGTTAAACAAAAAATTCAAAATGGTTAGCAAATTTGAGTATTTCTATAATTCATTGGCTAAGGTAGCACTCAGGAGATAGTAGTTAGAACATTGGTTAGCATATTTAAAAAAATAAATAGTAATTGTTATTGTTTATTTTGTGAGTCGTTCCTTAGCCTCTATTACGTCTCATATAGGATGGGTCAGCTTACCTCCCAAGGATGGAAATGCTCTCAATTATGTCCCTGCCTCTTTATTTCATCTTTATTTTTTTCCAGCTGTATTGAGATAAAATTGACAAATAAAATTATATAATGTGTACAATGTGATGATTTGATATATGTTTACATTGTGAAATCATTACCACTGCCCCTACTACTTTAAATGTAGGCCTCCAGGTCTATCTCAGGGTCAGGAAGAAGAAAAAACAAATATTTATCCCCACCACACCTATACTGGAGCCATCACCTGAACTGACTGAACACGTTAGTATGTACACCATAAACATAGAAGTTAGCTTTTCATTTTCTCAACATCCCCTTTCCAAAAGAGGTCCATATTAATCTGAAGGTCCACCAAATGTTAGTTCCAAAGCCAGAAAGCTCTAGCTTCCAATAATGAATTCAAACATTCACCTCCAGCAGAAGAACCTAAAGGCAACATCCAATAATTTGTTACATTTGCTCTTATAGGATTTTAAATTTACCTTTGAATCACAAACCTCATCACACCGGTCATGTGTTAGAGTCAGCTTTAATATGCTGATACACTATCACAAAATAATTTCTCAAAGTTTCCAGTATATAATTCTTTTTCATCCGAGATTTCTGTCATTGATACTGGTTTTTCATAAATTTTATGATCTGTATGTCTCTCAGTAGGAGCTTCCGGGAGTGGGAAATTTAGACACATTTGCTCAAATATCCATCTTATTCAAAGGTTAAAGACTATTTAAAAGTAATGGAAATGAGAACCTAACATTTAAAAATATTAGATAGAGCTAAAACTTTATTCAGAGGTAAATCTTTACCTCTAAATACTTTCAGAGTTAGAGAAAGAAATAAATTATTGAGCTAAATATTCTACTCAATATGTTTTGAAAAACCAAAACCAAACCAGTATAAAATAAACAAATAAAAAAGATATAACAAAAAATAAATGACTTGTAAAACAGAATTATAAATCATGGTTATAAAAAAGAAGTTTGAAATTGAAATACAGTCAAACTGATGATGGAGTCAAACCTTTGGAAAGCAAAAACAAAAGAGAGGAATAAAAAACAGACTATTTCTCTCACAAATATAATTTAAAAGAAAGAAACATACAAAAATTATAAGTAAAAGTGTATACAAAATAGGTAAGAAGGTAATTCAAATTATAGAAATTATATACAACTTTATACTACTCAAATTGAAAATCTCAAATGATGGTTTGCAGGAAAGAAAAAAACTAAATTATTTCTTTTATTTTAAGGAAAAATTGCTTAACATCACTAATCAACAAAAAATGCAAATCAAAATCATAATGAGATAATCACCTCATAGCTTTTAGGATGGCTATTATCAAAAAACAAAAAGATAACAAGTCTTGGTGAGGATGCAGAGAAATTGGAATTCTCATGCACTGTTGGTGGGAATGTAAAATGGTGCAGCCATTATGGAAAATTGTGGAAATTCCTTAAAAATTTTTAAATATAACTGCCAAATGAGCTGCAAAATTTCACTTCCAACTATATATCCAAAAGAATTGAAATCAGGGTCTTAAAGAGATATCTGTACCCCTCCATAATCAAAGTAGCACTACTCACAATAGCCAAGATATGGAAACAACTCAAATGTTCATTGACAGATGAGTAAATAAAGAAAATGTGGTACACATATATATGTGGAATATATATATATATATATATGGAATATTATTCAGTCTTTGAAAAGAAGGAAATCCTTCCATTTGTGACAACATAGATGAACCTGGAAGACATTGTGTTAGGTGAAATAAGACAGTGTCAGAAGGACAAATACTGTATGATTTCCCTTACCTGAGGTATCTAAAATAGTCAAACTCTTAGAAGCAGAGAACAGAATGGTGGTTACTGGGGGCTAGAGGAAAAGGAAAATGTTGTTAAATGGGTATAAAGTTCTAGTTTTGCAAGATGAATAAATTCTGGAAAACTATAAATTATTAAAATAGGTCTAAGATGTAGAAAAACCAAATAGTAGTAAATCAAAGAAGAATTAGAAAACATATTTCAAAACCATACACAGATAAGGCCAGATCAACTAAAAATCTGAATGTAAAATATAAAGCTATAACATTGATAGAAGATGATAGGAGAAACAGGCAGGAAAGTAATTCTTAAATAAAATTCACCAGACCAAGCCACTGGTTTTTAAAGCCATTTATTAAGAGTGATTGGTTGGTTATATTAAAATTAAAAATTTCTGTTTGTGGAGATCATGCACCAAATTAGACAGAGGTGATTTATTGGGAAGAGATTATGAGAAACAGATAATACCAAAATATAGTTAAAGCCATGGTGGATAAGACTAAACGGTTTTACATATAATAATGAGAACTGTAAAAGGAGAAAACAAAGAAGAGGCAATATTCAGAGATAATGTCAAAGAAAGGTCTGAGTCCTAACATGGAAGAGATGCAGTCAGTACCAGGCAGGAAGAGTAATAACATGGGTGAAGTTGGTCAAGTACAAACATCCAGTTATAAGATAAATAAGTCCTGGAGATGTAACATACAACATGGTGACTATAGTTAACAATACTGTATTGTATATTTGAAATATACTATGGGAATAAATCTCAGAAGTTCTTATCATAAGAAAAAAAGGTAACTATATAATATGATGATAAATGTTAACTAAACTTATTGTGATGATCATTTTGTAATATATAAATATCTTGAAACATTATGTTGTATACCTAAAACTAATACAATGTAGTATGTCAATTCTATCTTAATTTAAAAAGTTTTATTTTAAAAAACCCAGAGAACAAACAAGCAAAAAAACTCCAAATTATGTCAGCTCATTGTGGTGAAACTGCAGAATATCAAAGATATAGAGAAAATTTTAAAAGCAACCAGAGAAAAAACAAAGTCTCCCAAGGAGCAACAAGTAGACCAATAACAAGTGGACTTCTTGGCGACAAGAAGAGATGCCTGAAGACAATGTAATAGTTTCAAAGAGCAGAGAACACCTACCAGATAAAGTGTTGTTCAAGAGTGAAGACAGAATTTCTTCAAAAACGAAGACAGTTTGCCATTCATACACGTTTTTGTAACCATTTTTTATTGTTATGTTAATCACCATACATTACATCATTAGTTTTTGATGTAGTGTTCCATGATTCATTGTTTGTGTATAACACCCAGTGCTCCATGAAGAACGTGCCCTCTTTAATACCCATCACCAGGCTAACCCATCCTCCCACCCCCCTCCCTTCTAGAACCCTCTGTTTTTCAGAGTCCATAGTCTCTCATGGTTTGTCTCCCCCCTCCGTTCATACATGTTTATTGAAGGAACTATTTACAGATGTAATTTTAAGGCAGCCTACTATTTGGGAACAAAGAACTAATACAGCTTAGTTTATTCAGCAACAGTTTGGTAGAAACAAGCACAAATGTATGTGCAATCAAAATAAATGCACAAGGAATAAACTCATAAATTAAAATATAGACTCTTCAAATTGAGAAAAACAAAATCTAGGTATTTAATACTTCTAAGTGGCACACTTAAATTATAATAATGTAAATCAATAATAAAACATATCATGTTCTAGGTGGGATTTTTAAATCCTGCAAACATGTTAATTTTCTTCTTATTTATCTATAAATTTCATGAAATTCCAACAATAAAAGTTTGATTCAGAAATTTACCTAGAAATGGAGAAACCCAAGAACTGGCAAGACAATTCTAGGAAAAATACCATTGAAAATAATAAAAATGTATAAATAAATTAAGTCTCTAAAACATAATGTTGAATTTTTAAAAAGTTGCAGAAAGAAACGTAAGTATAATATAATTGAGATAAATTTTTGAAATACAAAAAAAGTTATGTAGTATTTATGCATATTTGCATATTTATGTAGTAAATAAATAGATACATAGACTGAAGAAGTATATAACACATTCATTCTTGTTATCTTTGAAGAGAAAGGGAGAATGGGCTTGGCTGAGGATCAAATAGAATTCAACTTTATATTATTTACATTATTTCACTAAATAAAATTTAATTTAGTTTTAATTAACTAAATAAAACATTATTTTTGATTTTTAAAGAACTGTAGCAAATATACCAAATATTTTATGTTCATGCTGGGTGGTATGTATAGGGATTTTGAAATACTACTTTTGATTTTTCATTTTTACCAATTAAAAATGGAATATATGGATAATAAACAAAAAACACTGTTAGTACTGTTGTAGAGGGAGAATTTAGTGGAAACCTCTCAGTCATTGACAGATCAAAGTGACAAAAATTAAATAAGATTGAAATATTTTGAATATGTTATTATTAAAGCTGAATATACATATATGTATGTATATGTAATATTCATGAAATATTTCTAAAAATTGATCACATAAGCTACAAATTGCATCTTGATTTATCTTCAAGAGTGAAAACTATAGGTTATAGCTCTTGACATCAGTAGAATCACATAGTAATTTAGCTAGAAGAGTTTAAATCCAACAAAACAAAAGAACATCAACAGAAAAAACCCTTTCAATTAAAAATTATTCAAATATTTTTGTATCAATGAGGAAATCCAAATTACATTTATAGGTTATTAAATATAAATGAGAATACAAAGATCACCAGACATTTGAGGAAAGCCTGCAGCATGATAGAAAAACCAAGAGAATAAAATGGAAAAGCTGTCTCTAGAGAAAACAGAAATAAATTAGGGAAAAAGAAAAGAACTTCAAAAAGAAAACTCCAATTACTAATCTCAGAAAAGTTCAAGATTATAATGCATGCATAAAACAAATACTGCCTTCTACAGGAAAGGCAAACTCAAATAATAGGGGCGCCTGGGTGGCTCAGTTGGTTAAGCGACTGCCTTCGGCTCAGGTCATGATCCTGGAGTCCTGGGATCGAGTCCCGCATCGGGCTCCCTGCTCGGCGGGGAGTCTGCTTCTCCCTCTGATCCTCCCCTTCTCATGCTCTCTGTCTCCCATTCTCTCTCTCAGATAAATAAATAAAAAATCTTAAAAAAAAAACCTCAAATAAGATAACTCTTGAAAAGTAAATAAATGAGTACTGCATTAAAAAAAATAATGTAAGATTTGAAAAATAAAGTTAAAGAACTTAAACAGAATGTGTAATAAAAAGACAAGCATAAAAAATATATGGAAAAGGATAAGAGACACAGAGGGTCAGTTCTAGGAGTCTATATATTCTATATAGGAGTAATATACAATTACTAGATCATCCAAAAAGAGGTGACAGAGAAGAGCTGGAAAGAATGTTATTAAACTATAAATATAAATAAGTTATAAATATAAAATTATAATTCCTAGAACTGAAGGAAAAATATTCAAGTGTTGACAAGATAGATGAGTAAAAGATTCAAATTTGACATATCCATGTGAAGTACTAGAAAATCAAGCATAAAGAGGAGTGCCTAAAAATTCCAAAGAGAACAAAAAATAATCTTCAGAAGAATGAGAATCCAACTGAAGTCATATTTCTCAGAAATGTTGGATGCTATGAAACAATGGAGCAAATGCCTTCATGTATCTGAGGAAAAGCAATTTTCATTCTAAACTCTCCTTAGTCATATTATCAATCAAGCGTGAGCACAGGATAAAAATATTTTATGATATGCAAGGACTCAGATATTGTTGTTCTTAGGATTTATTTTTTAAGAGGATGTATTCTGCTGAAATAAGGGAATGAACTAAAACGTGAGACCAGGGAACAATGAGGGGAAGTGCAGTTCTATCTGTGGCCTCTGAATCCACACTGGAGAGATGAGAGGACTAAGGGCTTGTGGGGGGGTGGGGGGTGGACAAAATGACTTAGAATGTGATGGAACATAAACTATGATGGTGAGCTTAGGAACACTTTGTATGATGAAAGCACACAGACAAATGCAAGCAGAGATTCAAATGCAAAACATACAAAAGAAAACTATACAAGAAAGGCATAATCCAAACAGTCAGCCATCTAAATTGTGGCATGACTGTGTCACTCAGTAGAGTGTAAACAAAAATAACAAATATGAACTTGGCCCAAGAATATTCTTGAATGTCATAGGTGACCTGACAAAACCGTTTAAAGTTGAAGAACTGAAGAATGTACCCAGTCATTAGAATGTCATTACTATGTATTGGTTTCAACTTTTAGACTCTTATAAATGGCTTACAGTCAAATCACAGAAAAACTAAGATTAGAGAAGAGAATAAAAATATTATAAACGATGACAATGGAAAAGCTAAGGTAAAGCTGACACCATTTGGGATTTGGAAAGGCAATAGAAGGGGGATAATGATAATGTTCTTATCATATAAAGAGATTAGTTAAAAGTTGTGTATATTGTTACTGGGAAAAGAAGTGGTGGTTTAAGAATGTTACCAAAAGTGGAAATTGAAAACAATGGTATAATTCTGGTGAGAAAAGAGGGAGTGACAGAAATGTGTTAACTCCTTTTCTATCAAAACAAGAAGCCAGTAGATAATATCTAAATTAGGTGAATCCTGAAACAGAAGTTCATTGATCTAATTTAGAGATAAATAGATTATCACTACAGGAATTAAAACAAAATTGGTTAAAATGGCTATCACTAGTTTGTGACATTTGAGTGGCAATAATAAGGCGTAAGTTGGTTAATTTTCTTTTATAGATCCTTCAGAACTCTGTTATTTAACCCTGTGCATATATTACTTTGAAAAATATCTATAACTCAAAGTTTATGTAAAATAAAATGACAATGAAAAACTATATAAGGAATATATAGAATGTGGTCAAAAGTGAATTCAGAGAGAAATTAATAGTCCTTAAAGCTATTATTAAATAAGAAAGAATTAAGTAAATGAAATAAGTTTTCAATGCAAGTCAGAAGAACATGATTAAGGAGACCAGAAAGAAGGGCACAATAGGGATACAATAAAAAATTATAAATTAGAAAAAAAATTACAATGATTGTAATGTACCTCACACTATTTTAAATGCTTTATGTATTTTAATCCCTTTAATCTTCATAACAAATTATGAGGGAGTTGCTAGTATTTTTCTCACTCTCAGATGAGGAAATGAGGTATATAGATAGATAATTTGCAGAGTTACCTAGTAAGCAATAGAATAAGGATTCAAATTAGCGGTGTGCCGGTAACTTGGCAATGCTTCACAAACAGCTCTCCTCCTCACTCTCCCTGCTCCCTCTCTCCAAAAGTCCCTGACTTGTAGTGTCTGCAAGTACTCCCACGATGATCAATTTCAAGCTACCAATAAGTGAACACTATGAGTGGAATTGAAAGGAGATGTACACAATTTGTTTTTATGAGCCTGTCTGATCAGGCCCCAGCACACCACTGATTCAAATCCAGGCAATCTGGCCCCAGAGGATTAAAGCAGAAGCCAACAGTGATGGCATTCTAAGCACATTTCCATTAATATTAATTCTAAGAGAGATATTCTGTCATTGTTAGATTGCCAACATTATGTAATAACATACTTTTAACTAATGCAATGAAACAAGTAAGTGGCTACATAGTTACCAAAGTGATAAAAGTGGCATTTGATCTTTTTTATGATTTGTGTATATATATTTCAAATGGAAGCTAGTGTAATAATGCAGGAAAATGAATAAAAATAATTCTTGAAAGCCAGACAACTACTATCATTATTTCCAGATGATATGACTATGTACATAGAAAATGTAAGTGACTCAGGGGAAACCTATTAGAAAAATGTAGCAACCTGTAAAATTTCAAATTATTAAATGAATTTAAAAAAAGATCAGTAGTTTCTCATTGTATCAGCAAAAATACATTAGAAAATACAATTTAAAAGTTTCCTTTCAAAATAAAATGCAAACATGAAATACCTAAGAATAGATTTAGGAATTAATCAGTATTAATATGAAAGAAACATGAAACTTTACTGAATAAATGGACTCATACAAAGTTCTTGAATGTGGAGATACTAAGAGAAAAAGTCAATTTTCTCAAATTGAATTATAAATTTGTTACAACTTGATTTTAAAGTTAATCTAAAAAGTGAGAGAACAGCCAAGAAAATTTCTGAAATTTTAAAAAAGAATTATGATTAGGAATTATACTGCCAGATATGAAAATACATTTTAAAGTCATGATAATTAGAAATCTGGTACTGTTACATAATTAGATAGCACAGCAGAATAGATTAGAATGCCTTAAAATATTGCCAATTACATGCCAATTTTAGTGTATGATAAAAGTAGCATTTAAACCAGGAAGAAAAAAATGGGAGTGTGATTGAACAGATGCATTTATCTTCTCTCCCTATAGAAGCCCTTCTAAAATATCAGTAAAAAGATCTTTTAAAAGCATAGAACTACCAGTACAAATAAATGGATCAGGAAAAAAGACAAAAGCAGATGAGTCATGATAAATTTTTGGAGAAGAGAGAGCAAATGAAGGAAAAAAAACTAACTCAGCAAGGGAAGGAAGCTGTAACTGAGGTGCCTGCAGAGAGTGACACTGGAATGAAATAAAATGAAGTCCAGGCACAGTGGATGGACATAAGGCTTAAAACAGAAGGATCAAGGGAGGTCTGATCCTGAATCATGGGTCTTCTCCAACACCCTTTGCATAACAATAACTAGGCATTTATCTACCAAAGCTGAAGAAAAGAGAATTCTTTTCTTGGGAAATTAAGAAGCCCAAATGTCAGTTACATTTGTGCTCTGCTATCTAAAAAGCTATCTTCCTGCCTAATCACTCTGAAATGAAGCCTACCAATTTAAAAGCTCATTTTTTTTCTCTTCCTTCCCCTAGAAATGCTCCAACCATATTTGTGGAATCTTTTTTTAAATATGCATGGTACACTATGGATTACAAGAAAATTAAGCAAAATGTCTAATTTGAAATAGAGAGGCCAAACCAAACACAAAACAAATAAAATCTTCAGAGGGAACAAAGACCAAAAAAAAAAAAAAAAAAGTTCACTTCCCTCTCCCATATTTTGTATCCTCAGAAGACTAAGAGAAGATACTGCATCCATGAAATAATAACAAGATAATATATAAAAAGAACAACCAGACCAAGAAAGTACTCTTAGAAACTAAAAAATAAGAACCAGAAAAACAACAACAAATCAATAAAAGTGTTGGAAGATAAAGTTTAGGAAAAGTTTTTTGAAAATACAACACAATAAAACATATATGGAAGTACAGAAAAAAGATTTTCAAAGATCAATCTAGGAGGAAAAACGTTGAATTAATGAGTTACAGAAAAAGAGAACAGATAATGTGGACAGGAATAAATTATCAAATAATGTATGAAAGAAAATGTCCCAGTATTGAAAATTTAAGTTTCCAGATTAAAAGGGTCCACTGATTACCAGCAATCTATGATTCTTTTTGTCATGAATAATAATTGGCTACTTGTGGCCACCTGGCCTCTATTACCTTGGGGAACCATCACCATTATGGCTATTAGAGTGCCCAACACTGTGACTATTTTTTCTACCATCAGCACTGCCCTGTAGAAGACAGTTACCACTGGATTCTTAGTGATGCTGGTGCCCCTCTCGGTGGCAAATTCTTAATGGCCTTGATGAATGATGTGTCCTCAGCACCCTTCCTTAGTCTGTTGTTAGTCTTCTGATCTTTTATAACATATCTACTTCAGCATGCTTGCTACCTTCAGCCTTTTTAATCCTTTCTCTGTCATCTGCCAGAACAACTCAGATATTTTCATGTCACTGGACACTGGTCATCACTTTTTCCAGATGTCTAATGGCCATCCTAGCAGTGAGCCTGCCATATTTCCTGAGGTCCTTGTCAGAATAATACAGTACATGTCCCAGGAAAATTACTCAAAGCCAGTGAATTGTTACAATAGCATTCCTCACCACCAAGGCATTTTACCAGGCTACCACTAGTGGAATATTTATCAATTGAGCTGTTATTTTTTGCCAGGGATTATCCATGAAACTGAATGCCCCACAAATAGGGTGTTATCCTCTATGTTCATCAGGCAGTGAGTGAACCAGTCCCAAATTCCCATCTGTTTTCTTGGACCACTCTCAGTACAACTTGTATTAGTCCTCTAAGAATTAGGTGCCAAGACTGGACCATTCATTATACAGATATTTACTAAGGGAATGCCTATATGCGATAATAGGAAAGAATTTTGAGGAGATTAGGAGAGTCATCAGACCGTGATGTAGGTCTGATTTCTTTCAAGGAGATAGGGAAGGAAGAGATGTCACAGGCTACAGAACAATTCTAAGACAGTTTGGCAAGGCTGATGGAGAGTCCTTAAGCCAAAGGCACTTGTCAGAGGAATCTCATGTCTCCCAGGAATGGGCTTGCGAGTGACTTGGAACAGCTGTGGAAAGTGTGGCCTTGGTATGAAGGCAGTCCTGGATTCAGAGCCAAGAAGCTGTGGCTACCAACCCAATCTGTTTTCCACACTAGAAGATCATAGAGGCACTTTTTTTTTTTTTAAGAGTGAGTGATTTATTTATTTCAGGGGGGTAGAGCAGAGGGAGAGGGAGGGAAAGTCCCAAATAGACTTTGAGCTGAGCGTGGGCTGAATCCCACGACTCTGAGATCTCAACCTGAGCTGAAACCAAGAGTTAGATACAACTGACTGCGCCACTGAGGCACCCCTGAGGGGCACTTTTTATAGCTACCACACTAGATTAATGTGTCTGTCTATGTTGAGGAAGAATTCCATGAACAAGGCAAGGCATATGAGAATACCTAGAGGTAAGAGAGGTTGGCAGTTTCCAGCAATTGAAAGGAGAGAAAAGCAGGCATTAGCCAGGTTAGTAACAATTGGGATTAGGAATGAGAGGAAGAGTGATTTAGTTAGATATAAAGAGTATATGTGCAGGGTCCAAAAGTATGCCTGTAGTATATCACAAAACTGCAAATGGTATAGCTGGCTGGACCATAAAATTCAAAGAGATTTGGAGAGTTAGTATGGTCTGGGATGAGGCTGGAGAGATAAGTAAGGACCTGGTTATGGATGGCCTTTCAAAACCTAGTAAGGAATTGAGTTTTATCCTAAAACAATTGCATAGGGAAGGTATACCAAGTAAGATTAGAAGCAGGGCCCACAGTAGAATAATTCACTTATGCTCTTATGACATTTTGCTGTAGACTTATATAACAAATTTATGTTACCATTAGCTTATTGTCAGACCTTAAAGTTTTTTTCTCCAGCTTTTAACTCTTACAAATAATCTTGCAGTGAATAGTTTTGCTCCTAAATCTTTGTCTAAATTAGATTGTTTTCTTAAGACAGATAGCAGAAGTGGAATTATTGGGATGCTGTCCCACTTTGAAGTGGTGAGGTACTTAGAAAACCAGTTGGTTATTTAAAGGATTTTAATGGACAAAGTAGAGTGTGATATGGTTTGAGAAAAGATCCCGACTGATCAATTCTTTTTAGGGAAAATGTAGTTGTGAAAAATGTAATCTTTTCAGTTTACTAGGGGAAAGTTGGGCCTCTTCAGAATCTCTTAGATGTTAGAAGTTACTGGAGGAGTATTTGGGGTCAACAGACAGAAACAAACCCTCAAAAGCATATTCATGAGAAACTTGTGAAGAGGAACTGAGAGTTCTCTCCCCAGCTTTTTCATGGAAGAGAGTAGTTAGTGTTGAGTTTGAGATTAGGAACATGGAGGACAGTTACCCAATGAGAAATACTTCTTTGCTCTCTTCTTGGTAATAGTCATCTTTCCTTTTTCTGTGCCCAAGTCTTAGTCACACTTTGGGTAAAGTGCTGTTATTCTTTTTTTTTGTTGCTATGTCCCTTCAAAATAGCAGAGGAAGGTGCATGGGCTTCAGAGTCACAAAGACCTGAGGTCAGGACTCAGTTCTTCTACTTATTTGATGGTGTTCCAATTATTCATTGCTGCAAAACAAATCACCTCATGAAAGTGCAATTTAGGCAGAGTTTGGCAGGGACATCTTGTCTCTGCTTCACTTAGAATCAGCTGGCATGGCTCAAAGCCTGGAGGCTGGAGTCTTCTAAAGCAGGGTATCTCTACTTTAGCATTCTTAACATTGTGGGTTGGATATTTTTGTTGAAGGGGGCTGGGATTTGTAGAATGTTTACCAGTATTCTGGTCCTCTACCCACTAGATGCCAGTAGTACTCCCTCTCTAGTTGTAACAACCAAAAATTGTCTAATGCCCCCTCCCTGGGGAGAGGGGGGAGGCAACTTTACCCACAGATGAGAACCCAGGTGAAACTTGCTTGCTAACATCTGTGGTAGTTGATGCTGGCTATTGACTAAGACTTTAGCAGAGACTAATGTATAGGCTGGAACATCCACACATGGTCTCTCCAAAGTGATATGCTTCCTCACAATGTCGTGGCTGAATTCTAAGGGTAAGTATCAAGGGTAGGTGGGAATGGGGAGCAGAGAAGGCCATATTTCTTTCTATGACATAGCTCTGGATATCATACAACTTCACTTCTGTTGCATTGGTTAACCTAGGCAGCCACAAAGGTTATTCTCAAGGGGAGGGGAAATAGATTTCACTTTTTGATGAGGGACTCTGCAAATGACTTGTATATAATTGTTAATTATTATATATTTGTGGGTTTATACCCTTCCTAATTCTACTAGCATTATTTTGCTAGTGACTTAATTAAAGCATTTACTCTAAACTTCCCTGGGGTTTTCTCCAGAAGGTTTAAGGAAGAACTACATATTGTTCCTAGAAGGCAGCCCAGGGCCCAGAACAAGTGAATGGATGGTGGTAGCAGCAGCAGAATTCCTAAGTGGATCTGTGCGCAGAAAACTGCAGGATCAGGGGAAAATAACAACAGGTGAAAATGTTTGTCTTTGGCTGCATGAATGCAGTTGGTTTTCACCAAGATTGAATTCATATAATTCAAGATACACCTTGTTCCAAAAACAAAGCACAGCTTTCCTGGGGCTACTCAATCTTTATCAGGTTTTTCTTCTGCAAAAGGCTACTCTTGCTGAGCAACTTCATTGCCTTCTGGGAAAACATGTTCTATAACATTGTCTTCACCAACCAGAGAATGCTTTCTGGAATAGCAAGTAGTTACTGATGTCTGAGTCTTCATGTTGGCAAATTATGATAAAAAACAAGCCACCTTCCTGCCACCTTGCTTCACTTTACTGTGTTGGAGGTTTGGTTCAGTCACAAAATTTGAGATGGTAGAAATATTAATTGCTTATAATTTAAGATCAAATCACTTAGATAAAGGCACAAAGGGAAAAACTGAGCCAAATAAAACAGCCTTGCTATTTGTAGAGACTCTTTAGCAATAGATCTTGGCAGTAGGGTCAAGAGCAATAGGGTCTTGCTCTTGGTTTCAAGAGGATTTTTCAATTCAGTAGGATTCTCAACCCTCCACCAAGTAATCCCATCCTGGGGATTATAGAAATTTATTTCAAAATGAAGAAAATTAAAAACGCTGTCCCCCCAAAAATGTATATTGCAACATTATCTATAGTGTAAAATTGGTAACAGTGTAAAAGTACAGCAATAGGGGAATTACTATGTAAAATAGCATAACATTATTAAATTAATGGTTGTTAAAAGCAGAGAAAATGTTTGAGTATAGTGTCGAATGAACCTGATCATATCTAAAATTATATGAATATTATAATTTCTTCATTCCAACATTTAAAAAATTACAAAACAAATACAGGTATATAATTGCATTATAAATATTCCAATACATGTATATTATCTTACCATGAAAATTCGAAAAAATTACAAAAAAATACCTCTTTATGACTCTACTGTTTCTAATCCTACTCTCGTTTCTAGATGTAATCATTGGTAGTACTTTCATGCATTTCCCATTTTACCTTCTATAGATTTCCATGTGTCATTTTTTTAATAATGAGATTATATCTACTGTTCTATAACATGCTTTCATTAGTGAATGATATGTGTTGGAAATCTTTTCCATAACTGGCATTGCTATTATTAACAATATGCCATATTTTTAAACATCTGTTTTTGCCAGTATCAAATGTTGTAATTTATTTAACAATTCTTCTCCTGATACGGATTTAGATGGTATCTGTTTTTTTAACTCTTCCAACAATGATTCAATGAGCATTGTTACACATATATTTTCATGCATGTATGTGGATATTTCTGTAGGATGATACTTCAAAAATAGAATTTTAGGAAATACTGCCAAATTTCTCCCCCATGACCTTTTTCCAATATATACGCCAACAAATGGAATATAGCAGTGCCTGTATCCAAAAGTGAATATTTTTAATCTTTTGAATTTTTGCCAGTGAATAATGCTTCATTGTTTTAATTTCAATTTTCCTGATTACCAGTGAAGCATACTTAATGCCCACTTATATTTCTTCTTCTATGAATTGCTTGCTTGCATCTTTATGGACATCATTATTTCAACCAGGAAAAAGATAAAGAAATGATGAAAAGAAATACATAAAGATATTCATAGTAGTTGTATTAGGGAGTAGAATTATGAGTGATATTTTTATCTTCTGTAATTTAGAAAATGTTGA
Source organism: Neomonachus schauinslandi (assembly GCF_002201575.2). Taxonomy (NCBI): domain Eukaryota; kingdom Metazoa; phylum Chordata; class Mammalia; order Carnivora; family Phocidae; genus Neomonachus; species Neomonachus schauinslandi. The sequence continues at coordinate 84,311,826 of NC_058403.1, read as the reverse complement.
TGTGGTTATATTAAAAGTTTGTTGATGTTTTGTTTTGTTTAAATGAAATGAAAAGTCACAAATTCTACTATGACTATTCTTTAGTTACTTTTACTCCTTCAAAAGCCTCTTTGGGACTGTTTCCTAAAAATAAGCCTATACCCTTAATAGGCCATGGGGAAAAAATCAGAACAGTTTGCTCAATATCTGAAGCTGTATGCTTTTTTTTTTTTTAAGATTTTATTTATTTATTTGACAGAGAGAGACACAGCGAGAGAGGGAACACAAGCAGGGGGAGTGGGAGAGGGAGAACAGATCGAGATCAGATCGAGCCTGATGTGGGGCTCGATCCCAGGACCCTGGGATCATGACCTGAGCTGAAGGCAGACGCTTAACGGTGGAGCCACCCAGGCACCCCAAGGCTGTATGCTTTTTTATAAGCTTGAAAAAGCAATACTGATGTTTGGTTCTGAACTTTATGGTGCGGTGGATCTCAGATTCTGTTGTGTCATCTCCACTGGAAATCTGGTATCAGCATGCTTTGCTTACCCGTGCTTTCAGCTGGTAAAATTGCATAAATTAATTGCACAAGAAACAGCTGAAAGAATCAGTGTTAGGAATGATCTTCTCATAAAGAATATATTTCATGGGGGGAAATGATTTATTATTTCTTAAAACTGTCATTTGTTCCTTGTCCATTCTATATAAAATGTACCTGAGAATTGCAGCAGTTCTTGGTGCTCTTGGTGCTCTTGAACGGTCTGATACTGAAGAATGTAAAGGAATGAAGCGCATGCTAAGTTCAAGTCTTTTTATTGATTTTAATCCTTTCCTTATTGATCTGTGCTCACACAGGAGGCCAGAAGGAGGTTACAGCATTTCTGGGGACAGTTGGCACATAGCTTGAGAACGTTGAGAGGACTAAAGCAGGGACCTCAATTATCAGGCTGTTTGCAGGGATCTAGACATAAAGTGAGGAGAGAACAAACTCAAAATGGAATTAAATGAGGAAGATTCAACACCTGGAGTTGGAATTTGGAGTTGAATTAACTTGGGTTGAAATCCTGACTTGGCCTTTTTGTAGTTGTCAGACTTTGGGCAAGTAACATCTATTTTATTTAGTCTTAGGTTTTTTTCCAACTTAAAATGGGGTAAGAATACAATTAGTCCATTAGAGTTCTTGTCAGAATTAAATGAGGTAATGTATGTATAGTGCTTTTCACAGCACACATAGCATAAAGATACTGCTTAACAGTGAATGACTATTTTATTATTTTATTTTATTTTATTTTATTTTAAAGTTTAATAAAGCCAGAATCAGGTGGGTAGAGACCCAACCATAGAGACTAGCACTGAAGTTTGGATTCCATGCCCTGGAGGGCTTGAGGGAGGAAGTCTTGTCCTATATTATTTCCTTTATTCCATGCTTGTTCCTTGATTCCTGCTTGTTCCTCCAATTCCTCTAGGATTTAGAACCAGTGCAGGCTCACTTGAGAATAAAACATTAAACTGTTTCACTTATGCTGTTTAAATCCCTGTAGTCCAATGGCAAAATTGCCTTCATATCTACAGTGAGGATAAAGTGGCCATGAGGGGGTCTCCAGAGGGTAGGGTAGGGAGCCATGCAGGAAAGTACTGACAGTAGATGGTCTGAGAGGTATTTTGAAGGAGAGAGGGGGAAAAAAAAAAGCCTTACTAACAGCTCAGAGGTAACAGTGCAGGAAAGAGGAGAGTCAAGGACATTTAAACATTTTCTGGCCTGAAAGAGATAGAGCAGTGGAGACCAAGATTTTCACTATAGCATTCCTCATACACTCAGCCACTCATTTTAGGACTGACTAGCAGTCAAAGCAAGTCTTCACCTTGTACAATTATCAGAAGGCAATGATTTTTTTCCCCATTTTTTTTCTTTTTTTTTATTATGTTATGTTAATCACAACACATTACATCATTAGTTTTTGATGTAGTATTCCATGATTCATTGTTTGCATATAACACCCAGTGATTGATTTTTACAAATTGTCTCTGACACAAACTGCTTCCAGAAAGAGGTTATGTTTCATCACAAATTGATTTTATAGAAAGGTTCCCTAGGAACAACTTTTTGATTGTACAAGATTTCAATGATTCAAGTTTCTGATACAAGTCATGTGCTATATCTATTGATAAAAATAACCCATTGCAGTTCACATTCTAAAATTATCTGTTATGATATTGATAGGTACTATACTCAGAACTTTACATGCCTTATTGCATGTAAAGGATAACAACCTTGTTCCCATTTTATAGTTGAAAATTAAAGTTCAGAGAAATGAGATTACCTGCAGCTGCTACGGTAATCTCATTTAAATTCAGGCTATTAACTTTGTACCTGGAGCATGTATTTCAATCTGGGTCCTAAGGTTTCACAGCAAAGTGACAGTGGTTCCTTGAAACCACAGGCTGTATCTTCCTGGAATGTCAATTTTACTAATGTAAAGAAGAAAACCACAGGTCCAAAATGGAGTCACTTATGTTAAGGCTCTCATATCAGCAAACCAAGACTTAAAACCTAAACTGTCATTTCAACCACTCCAGAAATGTGTCCTTAACCAGACAAACTGGAATTTCCTGATAAAAATTTCATTGGTGAGTTTGAGTTGTGCTTTCTTTGTGTTGAGCTCCTGATCTAATTGGCTTTCTAGTCCAGGGCTCAGTGGGTCAGCTTGAGCTGACACAGTTCCAGCTAGAACCCAAGTCCCTAGTCCTTGGTTTCATCCACAATTCCCCAGTTGTTTGGAATCCCTTTTCCCAGATCCAGTCCATAGTCCTCATTTACTGGAGTTTGCTGGTTTAGTACACACTGGGGATTGCTGGTGGTGTGCACGGCCTTTCAGTTCACAGTGACATCTTTTGGTTACTGCTAGTATGTTGAGGTACACGTTTGTCTTGTTTTGTGTGAATAAAGACTATTGCTAGTGTGGATCTCAGAGGCCAAAGAGCTGCAAAAATTGATGGGCATGGGTTGAGCATTTAAGAGCTATTAGAGCACACACCACCTACCTCAAAGATTGCCATGTTAGAATAAGTTGGTCATGGAACATGTTAGATTGACACCAGGTCACCCACCAACCTCAGGAAAACTTCCATGTAACCAGGTACACTGGTTGTACAATCCCCAACCCAGAAGCACATCCCTTTTAGGTTTTAGCTTGGCTGAGAAACCCAAAGACTAAGCTAATGGGATCCTTAAGTGCTAAACTTAAGCACACCACTTTCTAGCACACTTTCTTATTTATGTCTAAAAACTATGGTCTTGGAAGCTGTGAATATCTACAAAAATGGCAAAATTTGCTGAAGATAATCTAGAATTACAATAGCCATTATGGGGAATGTTCCAATTAGACAAGATTGTTCATTCAAAAAGAGCACTTGAAAGTAAGGGTTCCCAAATTAAACAAATAGAATGGGATACCTATTTTAATTGGTATGCAGAAGCTTCCAAAAGGCTTCAAGATTCTAAAATACCTTCATTAAAAGACTCATTACAAAAGGCTAATGAAAAATTAAAGACACAAGAGGTAGTTAAAACAAAAGACAATAGGATTGACGTGAGTCCTTCTGCTCCCCTCTATCCTTCTTTACCTAAGTACTCATGTTTTACTAATTATCTGAACCACTTTCTACTCTGAAGAGACTATTGAACAGTTACCTTTTAAAATAAAACTATGCAAGATTGCAATGAACCCCTTCAGGTATCTTTTCACCTCTGAGTAAAAGACTGAACTAAGAACAATAGCTAAAGAATTTCCTAAACCTAGAGAGAAACCCCAAAAGTTTCTTGAAGAATTTACAATCATTATCAGTGCCTATGACCCCAGGCTGCCAGATCTTTATCAGCTTGAGCACAAGTTGGTAGGACCTGGAGGCCCAAAAATGGATGTAGGTAATAAAATAAGTAAAACCCCAAAAAAGTAAGACCCTGGACCAGAAAGGGCTTGCAAAATAGCAACTGCCTTTTTACAAGCCACTCCTAGAGTCTTCTCTGCCCCTGCTGATCAGTCTGTTATTCCATACGCAAACAAAGGAAAGATGAATCTGTGACTGACTTTAAAGCCCATTTGGAAGCCCTCTTCCTGCAGCATTCTGGAATCACTCTACCTGCTTTAGCTGCCCTATTGTAAATCTATTATCTCCTGAGATTAGTGGGTTATTAAAAAGACAGAAAATAGGATGAAATGCCACCAGCCTGACTGAACTTGGGACCATAGCAGAATATTTTGAAAGGGCTTTGGACCAAGATCATAAACAAAGGACTGCCAGACTAATGGCCTTATAGCTATAACAGCTCCAGGGCCAAAGACTTCAAATAGCACCTGGGCCTCCCACTGCACCCCCCCTCCCCTGCAGGGTTCCAACATCAAAAAGCTGACCCAGAGGCTGATGTCTCAATTGTAATCAATTGGTGCACTGGAGAAAAAATTGTCCACAAAGGTCCTATACAAATTCCTTAACATTCAGTTGAGGCTCCCAAGGACAGGCTCCTACATAAGCCCCTCCTAAAACTGGTAGAGCTCTAAGGGAGTCTCTGGTAATTACTACCCTTAAACAGCCAAAGGGAGACTAAAATTAAAATTAATGGAAAACCTTGCCAAATTCCCGTAGACACTAGGGCTGAACTTTCTACTTTAAACCCCACTTTCATAAGACAACAAATCCCTTGGGGTAGAAAGGCTTCCATGGTGGGGGTATCTAATAAAGTTCAGAGAGAATTTCTATCTTAACCAGTACAAATGACTTTGGGACCTTTTACTGGAAAACATTCTCTTGGCTATGTGATACAGCTCCAATCTATTAAGTAGAGATTTCCTTTCTAAATTAAAAGAGCTAGTACGTTTTACCTCCAGTGCAGACCTCATCTTAGTGTTTCCTGTCCTTGAAATAGAAGAATTTCAACAAAAGTTCCCTAATTTAACTGAGGTGCCCCAAAATCCATGGATCCTTCCAATACTGATATTGGGAGAATAAAAAATGCAGAGCCTGTAAGAATTCAGACAGATGTGACTAAACCTCTTACTAAATTGCTTCAATATCCATTAAAGCCTGAGGTCATACAAGGCCTCCTACCAATAATAGAAGACCTAATCACCCAGGGGTTACTCATTCCCCGTACCAGCCCCTGTAACATACAGATCTTACCATTCTGAAAAACAAATAGGAGGGGATAGTGATTTTTCAAAGACTTAAGAGCTATCATCAAGATAGTTACTCCTCATTTCCCAGCTGTTCCAAACATGAACATCCGTTTTCACAAGTCCCACCACAAGTCCCACTCAAATGGTTCACTGCTGTAGACCTTTGTTCAGCCATTTTCAGCATCCCTGTAGATCCCAACAGCCAATACCTATTTGCCTTTATAATCAACAAAATATCCTGGACAGTTATGCCTGAAGGGTTTCACTGAAGCTCCTTCTTATTTCTACCAAGTGCTCCACCAAGATTTAAGTACTCTCCAATTCCCTGGGAAATCAACCCATTTACAATATATGGATGATCTCTTGCTGTGGTCAGTTACCAAAAAGGGGTCCATAAAAGATTCCATTTATTTGCTACAATGGTTAGCTGAAAAAGGACATAAAGTATCTAAAGAGAAATTATAATTATCTTTGGACATTGTTCATTACCTAGGTCATAATCTAAGTGCTGAAGGAGTCCAGCTATCTCCAAAAAGAATTAAGCTAATTCAGGAATTTCCTAGGCCCACAGTTAAGTAACAGCTTTGTGGATTTCTAAACATAACTGGCTATTGCAGACCATTGGTTCCTAATTTTTCTCTGTTTCCCCACGTAGTGAATTTACTAAAATTTCAGTCTTCAAGTCTCTTCCCTAAGACTAAAACAAGTACTGCAAAAGCTACCTGCCCTAGGGCTACCTAACTATTCACAACACTTCACCTTATTTGTACATGAACAGGATAACAAAGCCCTGGGAAAGCTCATGCAAGAATGCGGCAATAAACATAGGTATGTTGCCTATTATAGTGTACAACTTGATTTTGCTGCTTGTGCATATCTGACCTGCCTTGAGGCTATAGCCACAGCTGCAAAGCCTCAGTGGTTCTAACCTTAGAAAGTGACATTTATTTGAAAATTCCACACACTGTCCAAAGTCCTCTTAACCCTGAATTAACTCAACATTTCTCTGAGAATAGACTAACCTCATATGAGATCCTCCTGCTTTCACCACATAATCTACATCTTAAACGATGCAATGTTCTTAATTCTGCCATATTACCACCCCTGACTGATGGTGAGCCCCATGACATCCCATTTCATGACACCACATTCTGATTTATGACTTTGACTGATCCTGATCTAATTTTGTTTGTTAATGGGTCATACTGTAAAAATGAAAAAGGGAATTTCCAGGCTGATTATGCTGTTACCAATCAATCTGAGTTCCTTGAGCGGGGAATCTCCCACAAACTAAATCAGCCCAATGAGCAGAGCTCCTTGCCCTTACCAGAACATGCCAGTTGCAAATTGGTACTATTTGTACTGACAGCTAATATGCCTTTGGGGCCATCCATGATTTTGGAATGTCATGGAGACAAAGGGGTTTTCTTATATCCACTGGGACCCTAATCCATAATAGACAAGTAAATGACCTTCTTGCTATTCTCTTACCTTCTGAAACTGCTGTCATCAAAACTGACGCTTACACCGTAAAGACTGACCCTGAGTATCAGGGAAATGCTCTGGCTGACTATCATGTAAAGGCAGTAGCAACAGCATCTGTAAACGTTGTGGCACATGTGGATGAAGTCCTTTCCGCTTCTACAAAAAATGACTTCTTGTTACCAGACTTTTGCCATCCTGATGTCCTTGCGACATGGCAAGAGTTTGTTCCAAAATCAGAGAAATAAAATGAGGCAAACAGTGGTTATAAATACAACACATCTTGGAAACCCAAGATGGCCACTTGATCTTCCTGGCTCCCTGGCAAACCCCATTTTTTGTTTTTCACATTCCTTCACCCATCATGGTACATTTAGGATGATTCAAATTATAAATAAACAGCAGCAGGGAGACATGTAAAATTGCAAAGTTTACCATCAAGGTCTGACCATAATCCTAGAGAAACTATTTTTGTCCCCAGGTTCCTCCCTGAGGACCCTCTGAACAACTGCCACTGGTCTTCACTCAATTGCCCCTGGGTATGGATTATCAATATGTTCTTGTTATTATATGTATGTTTTCCAGATGGGTTGAAGCCTTCCCCTGCCACAAAGCTGATGCCCAAATAGTGGCAAAGAAACTGTTAGAAAATGGGTTTCCCACTTGGGGTATACACCTTCCATAATTTCCAGTATTGAGACAACCACTTCACTGGGCAGATCAGACAAGCATTAATGAATATCTTACTAACCTCTTGAAATTATCACTATCTCTATCACTCTCAATCATCAGGGAAGGTTGGGAACCATAGCTCTGAAGTGCACTCAGAACATTGAGAATTATCTTGCGTATAATCATAATAATCTTCCTGAAGTGCTATGTTCTCTCAAAAGTTTTAAATGCATATTCGCAGCTGCTAACCACCAAGTAAATGATCATCCTAAGACTGGAACATCAAAAAAGGAACAAAGAGGATGTGAACCTGTAGTCATGGCCTGTTAATATCACACAGAAGTCCAACCAAATTAAACAGAAGCAGTGAGACTACAGAATAGTAGCTGAGAGTTGCACTAATACCTTTTGATCACATTTCTCAGTTAAGCTGAAAGTCTGATTAAAACAGGGGAATTGTTAAAAAAGAAAACCACAAGTCCAAAATGGAGTCATTTATGTTAAGGCCCCATATCAGCAAACTGAGACTTAATACCTAACTTAATTGCAGTTTCTACCCCAACCCCCCAAAATGTGACCTTTAACCAGCCAAACTGAAATTGCCTGATCAATGGTAGGAGGTGAGTAATCCACTAATAGGCCCTTTCCATACCCCTTAAGAGGGTGACGTTCCCTGAGACAATGCATTCATTGCTAATAATTTCCTTCTCTCTGCTCTCGCTGTGCCTTTAAAAACCTTCCATTTTGTATAGCTCCTTGGAACTCCTTTTTATTTGCTAGATGGGATGATGCCCACTTCATGAACTGTCTAATAAAGCCAACTTGATCTTCTAAATTACTCAGCTGAATTTTTGCTCTTTAGTAGTAGACTCTTTAGATGAAGACATTTCATACTAAATAAGCATGTATCACTGGAATGTCTAGATTTATTTACCTTAGAGTATGACAACTCTGAGATCCACTCTATCAGGATGCCTGGGTTTTTCTAGTGGCTTGTCTGATATGTTCAAGGATTCCAAGGGGGCTCACTCACATTCACAGGATGTGTCCTGTCTCCTCCAACCCTTCACTGGTTGATGCAGATCTCAGATATTCTTTCTTGAGGATGGAGGACAACACAAACATGGCCCTGGAGGCTGGATCTCTAAGAACGTGGCCACCTCTGTGCAGCTGCTGTTGCCAGGCCTTAGCATAGATGTTTAGTGCAGCTGCTTTCTGTCAGTCTGTCTCCCTGAGCCAACTGCTTCAGCAACCTTGCACTCTATTGATGCCCTGTTTGCTCTTGATGCCCTCTCTTGCTCTGGATTCAGGAGAGGGGTACTACTCTATTCTTCTACACTGATTTTTCCAAGAATTCCCAGGTTCTTCTCTGAGTCCAGGGCTTTAGCCTTTGATCTCTCTCCACGCATGTTCCATCTCCCTTCCAGACTGGCATGTGGTTATGGGCAGCTTGTGTCCCATAACTGGAGTTTATGCAGGTCTTCCACAAGTAACTGACAGGATCTGCTCTATCAACTAACAGTATAAATACAGTTCAAGTTAATTATTTATGTTCTGCATCCTTCCTCTGACTCATTTAAGAATGCCAGGGCCTACTCTGTCTGTAGGGATTAGTTCCTTCTTAAAATGCCAAACAAAGAAAAACAGAAAATCCAATTAATCTGCTAGCACCATTGGTTTGGAGACTGCCATGCATGTTGTTGTGGAACCCTAATCTCACAGGTGCTTGTCCAGGCACAGTGACATCCTTGCTGGCACAGGGTCCAATGGTGTCTCATACTTGGCTCCCAAAGTTACTGCTGTTACTGCTCTCTTAGTTTATGCTTCTAAGTTCAGCCATCGCTCCCCAAAACATGACTCCATGCCTGGCAGATAAATCTGGACAAGCTTTCAAGTTTCAGCCAAAGGTAGTGCTGAAACCAATCTTTTCCCAAAAATGTCTAGGCCCAGCCTACCTTCCTTTTTCTTCATGGTAACTTACTCTTGGATAACAGTGCCTTTGGTAGGCTTCCCAACCAGCAGATCTGTGTTGGGACTATCCTAATCCAACAAGGATTTTTTTTTTAAAAATAGTTTTGAACTTCAAAACCAAAAAGGGCTCATTGGTTCTTTGGGAAATTTTTTTAATCCTTATTCAATTTGGCTCCTCTTATAAAGTTTTGCATATTGAGATAATTTAGTGACCATGAAACTGTATTAAGCATCTGTTACCACTGATTCCCAGCAGAAATGTGCTAATTCATATTAGGTGTCCCTATCTATGGACAGCTTTAAGTTCTGAGTGTTGAAAAGGGACAGAGTTTTATTTCATTTAATATCTGGCTCCCTACTTCATGCTCTAGCAATCTTTTCAGTATAATAGAGAGTGAGAACATCCTTTTTTCCCCAGGAAAAATCCCATACCTAAGCTCTATTATTCCTAAATTCTGAGTAAATCTATTTTAACTATGGTTATCTGATTGTACATAGTTATCTTATGGATTATAAAGCAAAACTCATATTATTTTTGTAGATAAAATATGAAATGGCAAAGGTATTTTAAGCTTGAGGTGAGCAGTTATGGGCTAATCCCTCCAGATACAGGGCATTTAGGGGTTACTTGGAAGAAAAATAAAAAACTACTTTAGGGCCCCAAGTGTAAAGACACTGTTAGACTATGAGGCTAATATTAGACCTAAAACTGTACAGTATTACCTCTCTCTACAAGTATAATCTGTACTCTTATAAATGTACAAGCCTATCAGACTTTACAAGGAAGTCAAATTGAAACAAATTCAACCAGTCAAAATTCACTAATACACCCATATAGGGCCTACAATACACCCATATACAAAGAGTTTTTGTCAAAATATGGCAACTAAACTATATTGATGGTTGATATGATACTGCATAAACCTAATAGATCAATTTAAAAAGGTTGCTATATTGAATGACTGATTAAAAAATAAAATTTCCTCTGAACAAAAATGTTGATGACTATAAGAATACAAGACAGAAAAATCTTACTCAAGGATTATCAGAGAATATTAGAATATGTTTACAACTTTCCAACATGACAAAAGGGGCAGATTTGAAGAATATAACTTGCCTCCTCTCCCACAATCTTCAGTTCTAGAGACCATTCAGGGACTGACTCACACACTGCTAGCGTATGGGCCAAATGCTGCTGATTGACACATTTTCTGCCAGCACAGTACTGTAAACATTTTGAACAAATTGCCAACATTTAAAAAATTGTGAGATTAAAAAAAATATTCCTGAGTTTCTTGAAAAAGTGAATTGGCAGCAATCATGTGTGGCATATGAGTACCCATCAGGACCACCACTCTGCATGATTCAAGGAGATGCTATCCACATGGATTCTCAGTAAATGATGGTCCCTAGAGTTGCACAGCACTTTGGTCTTCAACTCCTTATCTAGCTTGGATTGTTCGTTTATTTTACCTAGGTAACCCATATTTAAGGATTCTATACACCATAAACTGTGTACAAACTATCACTATTACTCTTCTTCTCCCTATGGAAATCATCAATGTCTAAGTAGAGTTCATGCAAGAGAACAAAAAGGGATCAGAGTCAGTGAGTAACCACAGAGATGCTTCAGGGTTGGTCAAAACAACAAGCATGGAAATCCATTGGCAGGCAAAGGATGGTCACTAGTAAGTTCCAAATAAGAATGGTCCAGAAGAGGTGGAGCAAGATGGCGGAGGAGTAGGACACCTAAATTTCGTCTGGTCTCAGGAATTCAGCTAGATAGGTATCAAACTATTCTGAACACCTATGAACTCAACAGGAGATCGAAGAAAAGAATAGCAGCAACTCTCTGAACAGAAAAGCGACTGCTTTCTGGAAGGTAGGACGTGCAGAGAAGTGAATTCAAGGTGATGTATGGGAAGATAGACCGAGGAGGGGGGAGGGAACCTCTGTCAGCCGGCTACCGGCAAGTGATGATAGAGCAGTGGAGCACAAAATCGGAACTTTTAGAAGTCTGCTCCACTGAAGGATGTCGCTCCAGTGGCTAAGCAGGAGGATGGAACCCTTGCAGGGACAGTGTGGTCTCAGGACCCTCAGGGTCACAGAAAGACCGGGGGTGCTTGAGTGTGGCAGAGTTCCCAGGTATCGGAGCAGGGAAGCCAGCTGCAAAGATGGAGTTGAGGAGTGGGCTGTCAGATTGGGGTTGCCATAAACTGTGATCCACAGCACAGTCGGGCCACTGCTCCTCCAGCAGGGACCCAACAAGCAGCAGATCCGGGGAGACTCCCCTTCCTCCTCCGGGAGGAGTGGCACAGGAGCGCACCCCAGGAACCTGCTGGGTTTGGAGACTCCAAACGGGTTTGTGTGCCAGAGATAGAAATGCTCGGTCACAGGCCGGGTGAGCACGGAGGATGGCCGGAGACCAGGGTGACAGGAGTGATTGATTGCTTTTCTCTGGAGGTTCACTGAGGAGTGGGGACCCGAGCTCTCAGCTCCTCGGGGCAGAGATTGGGAGGCCGCCATTTTCACTTTGGTCCTCCAAAGCTGTATGGAAAGCTTACAGGAAACAAAAGCTACCAAGAGCAAACCCGAGCAGATTACTTAGCCCAGACCCGGCAGGGGGGCGCAATTCCACCTCAGGCAAAGACATTTGAGAATTACTGCAACAGGCCCCTCCCCCGGAAGATCAGCAAGAATAGCCAGCCAAGACCAAGTTTACCAACCAATGAGAATGGCAGAACTCCAGCACTAGGGGAATACTGCACATAGAATTCATGGCTTTTTTCCCCTGATTCTTTAGTCTTTCAAAGTTAATTTTTTTTCTTTTCTTTTCTATTTTTTTTTTGAATTTTTCTTTTTCCCTTTTTCAACCAACATCTTATCAATCCCTTTATTAATAATCTTTTTTAGTTTTCATTTTTAGAGTCATATTCTATCCCTTCATTGTAGTTAACCTTATTTTTGGTATATATATAAGTTGTTCTCTCTTTAAAATTTTGGGATACAGGTGCTTCTAACAGACCAAAATATACCCAAAAGTGTATGGCTTTGTTCTAGTCTCCTGACTGATCACAATCTCTCCCTTTTTTTTTTTTTTAATTTCTCTTCTTTCTTTTTTCAACCAACTTCTTATCAATTCCTTTTATAAAATCTTTTATAATTTTCATCATAACAGTCATATTCCATCCCTTCATCACATTTACCCTTATTTTTGTACATATATAAGTTTTTCTTTCTTTAAAATTTTGGGAGGCAGTGTCTTCTAACAGACCAAAATATGCCCAAAATCTAGTGTGTGGCACTGATCTATTCACCAGCCTGATCATATTTGATCATATTCTTTTTTTTCTTCCTTTTTCTTTCTTTCCCTTTCTTTCCCCCCAGTTTCAGGTCTTTTCTGATTTGTTTAGTGTATATTTTTCTGGGGTCATTGTTACCCTGTTAGCATTTTGTTCTCTCATTCATCTATTCTCCTCTGGACAAAATGACAAGATGGAAAATTCACCTCAAAAAAAAGAACAAGAGGCAGTACTGACTGCCAGGGACCTAATCAACATGGACATCAGTAAGATGTTGGAACTAGAGTTCAGAATCATGATTATAAAGATACTAGCTGGGCTTGAAAAAAAGCATGTAAGATACTAAAGAAACCCTTTCTGGAGAAATAAAAGAACTAAAACCTAGCCAAGTCAAAATCAAAAAGGCTATTAATGAGGCGCAATCAAAAATGGAGGCTCTAACTGCTAGGATAAATGAGGCAGAAGAGAGAATTAGTGACAGAGACCAAATGATGGAGAATAAAGAAGCTGAGAAAAAGAGATAAACAACTACTGGATCACGAGGGCAGAATTCGAGAGATAAGGGATACCATAAGACAATATTAGAATACTTGGGAACCCAGAAAAAGAAGAAAGAGAGAGGAGCAGAAGGTATATTGGAGCAAATTACAGCGGAGAACTTCCCTAATTTGGGGAAGGAAACAGGCATCAAAATCCAGGAGGCACAGAGAACCCCCTCAAAATCAATAAAAATAGGTCAACGCCCGAACATCTAATAGTAAAACTTACAAGTCTCAGAGACAAAGAGAAAATCCTGAATGCAGCTTGGGAGAAGAGGTCTGTAACCTACAATGGTAAAAACATTAGATTGGCAACAGACCTATCCACAGAGACCTGGCAGGCCAGAAAGGACTGGCATGATATATTCAGAGCACTAAACGAGAAAAATATGCAGCCAAGAATACTATATCCAGCTAGGTTGTCATTGAAAATAGAAGGAAAGATAAAAAGCTTCCAGGACAAACAAAAACTAAAAGAATTTGCAAACCCGAAACCAGCCCTAGAAGAAATATTGAAAGGGGTCCTCGGAAGCAAAGAGAGAGCCTAAAAGTAACAGATCAGAAAGGAACAGAGACAATATACAGTAACAGTCACGTTACAGGCAATACAATGGCACTAAATTCATATCTTAGTTACCCTGAATGTAAATGGGCTAAATGCCCCAATCAAAAGACACAGGCTATCAGATTAGATAAAAAAAAAAACCACAATCCCTTGATATACTGTCTGCAAGAGACTCATTTTAGACCCAAAGACACCTCCAGAATGAAAGTGAGGGGTTGGAAAACAATTTACCATGCTAATGGACATCAAAAGAAAGCTGGGGTGGCAATCCTTTTATCAGACAAATTCGATTTTAAACCAAAGACTATAATAAGAGATGAGGAAGGACACTATATCCTACTTAAAGGGTCTATCCAACAAGAAGATCTAACAATTGTAAATATCTATGCCCCTAACATGGGAGCAGCCAATTATATAAGCCAATTAATAACAAAATCAAAGAAACACATTGACAACAATACAATAATAGCAGGGGACTTTAACACCCCCCTCACTGAAATGGACAGATCGTCTAAGCAAAAGATCAACAAGGAAATAAAGACTTTAAATGACACACTGGACCAAATGGACTTCACAGATATATGCAGAACATTCCATCCCAAAGCAAAAGAATACATATTCTTCTCAGGTGTACATGAAACATTCTCCAGAATAGAGCACATACTGGGTCACAAGTCAGGTCTCAACCAGTACCATAAGACTGGGATCATTCCCTGCATGTTTTCAGACCACAATGCTTTGAAACTAGAACTCAATCACAAGAGGAAAGTTGGAAAGAACTCAAATACATGGAAACTAAAGAGCATCCTACTAAGAATGAATGGGTCAACCAGAAAATTGAAGAAGAATTAAAAAAATTCATGGAAACAAATGAAAATGAAAACACAACTGTTCAAAATCTTTGGGATGCCGCAAAGGTGGTCTCTTGTAACCCAGAACTGACGGCTGCTGCTGCTGGATGCACCACCAGAAGCAAAAAAACAATAGCTCTCTCTTCCTCCCAACTTTCCAGCCATTTTGCACAAGGTTACCAAAGATGTTTGGCAAGAGGGCCTAGAAACTTTGTAGATTTCTTGCTAACTATGATATTGGGAAGAGCACAGAGAATGTTTGCTGGAGTATCATGAAAAGGACGAGATGAAGATGAGAGCTAAAAGGCAACTAACTGGCACAAGGGAAAAATAAATGCAGATGGAAGGTGGCACTAAAAACACCCCTTATAGGATCTATAAGGTACATATAATTATAAATCCCATTTTACAGGAAATGTGGGTACAGAAAAATTAAGTGACTCACTGAAGATCACACAGCTGTTAGGCAGCAAAACTGGGATTTGGATGTAGGCTTCACTCTAACATTGATTATTTACCCATTATGCTACATCTCCTCCCTTATAAGGTGGAGAACAAATTAGAGTAGTTGACAGTGCAATATGGCAGTAAGTTTTTTAGAAGATTAAACAAGAACTTACAGAGCTAGGGTGATGCGGATCCAGGAACTAGCAACAGTTGGAAGTCAGAGCGAGCAGGTAAAAATCTGTGGCCCCTGAATTGTCCCCATCCTTAGAACTGAAACTCAGGTTCCAATTCCAAACCTTAGAAAACTTAAGAGGGAATGAAGAGGGGGAAATGAGGTATAAGTTACTAGGTAGAGATTCAGTCCCAGGACAAGCCAAGAGCTCTTTACTAGCTGGGGCACAGGATCAAGGTTAGAACACCACAGGGTCCAGGTTAAAAGATCTAGTTAACTAATTGAAGTCCATATCAAGAATTCCAGGGGATATCGTATTTGAATCTTAGCTGATTTTTTCCCCCTTCTTGTCATTGTTCCGTAGTGAAAGGATGAGATAAACTCAGATGAGTGCTTGCTCTCCCAAAAGAACTGGAACTAAAGCCTGCTCATCACTTGTCTGTTTTCTACTAGTATAAGAGGAACTCTGAAAGAATGTCCTTAAATTAAAATATAGGAGAATGTCTGCAGAGCCATTTTTTAAATTCAACCTAAGAGAATACTTATCAAAGAGATCTCTTACCACTCATTTATCATCCACTCACTCATTAATTCACCTAAAAACATAAATTAACCACTGAACTAAATCCTGGAATTACAAAGATGAGTCAAACTCATTCCTTGCCTTCAAAGTGCTTACCATCCAGAGAAAAGTAAAATAGGTGTAGGCAGCTATCTGCAATGTGAAGCACAATTAAGTAAATAAACAAGTAAAGAATTGCAGGAAAAGAGAACATTATGTCTCAAATTCTCTCTGAGGGGTGAGAGGGGGTTTATGGAAGAGGCTGCTTTGTGGTGATTGTTAAGGCAGGATCATACTATTTATATGAAAGTTGTGTCTATTTTTAAAACTTTGTAATATTATGACACTAGTAAATGTGGATATACCTCCTATGTTTAATTGCTGTTTTCACACTTTTAAATTTATATCCCTTGTCCAACACCCAACATATTCACAAGATACACGTTTGTATTTGAACTTCAAATGTCTGGATAAGAGCAAGTTGAAGTGGGATGAAGTGAGGAGGGAGATGACGAGATGTCTTGTATTTTTTGCCTCATACACAATTATTTTGATTGATATTTTTAGGACAAATATGAACTATCTTTTTAATAAATTATCTTTCTAAATAATACCTCCCCTTTTCCCACCCAGATCAATATGATTCTGATAGCATGGTAGGACCGGGGCTGAGGAAAGGAAACGGCAGATGGTACCTAGTTTTGGAGCAAAGAGTTATGGAACTTGAGGCTAACTGTGTTGGGTCCTAAATGCTTGAGTACTCAGAAATCTTTTGGCTGAATCCAATAGAAAACCAACTTAATCTAGATTAAGCATGAAGGGAATTTATTATCCAAAGTAACTGAAAAGTCCAGGGGAGATGTCTTTTCCAGGCACAGCTGAATCCAGGTGCTTAAAGATTAACTTCAGAAATATTTCTCTCTTCATCTCTTGCCTCTACTTTTCTCTAACTGGGCTTATTTTCAGGCATGAGAATTGCACCAGCAGCCACAGGCAATACCCTATTGGGTTAGGAACTCCTGTAGAAAGAAAGCTTTCCATTCCCCCAAATTCCAGCAAAGGTCCCAGAGCCAGCTCTCTTTGGCCTGACTTCAGCCATATCCCCTTCTGTGAAGAATCACTGATTCTAGGAGCTCTGAGGGCTGTGATTGGCTAGGTCTGCTTCATTTTCCCACTTCTAGAGTATCTTCCTCTGAGAAAGGGAAAGGAGCAAAAAGTTTAAGGGATATGCTCAAGGCTGTTACCAGAAGGGGAAATGGATTATGGGTAGGTAAACACCAATAGAAAAGCCATGCTAAGGGATTTGCAGATATGAGGAATGAGGGCATAAAATTTAAAAAGATTTTATGCCCTTGGCATGAGTGAGAAGCATGAGAGGATCCAGCTAATGACACACAACTACAATGTGGGGGAATGACTGGCTCTCTGCATGAGTAACAAAAATGACCTCAGAGACTACAGTAGATGATGAATTATTCATAAGAAAACACCTCTCTTGTTGTTTTTAAGAGAATAAAAAAGAATCCATGTTGCAAGATACAAATGCATATTCCCAAAGTAGCTAACTTGTACATGGAGATCTTTCATTACTGGGAGAATAAGAAGACTTGTACATGCAGATGATTCAAAGACCCACTGTCATTAAAATATTTAACTCTTTTTTTCTTTAAATTAATTAGGATGTGCTCTGTTCGTCCATGAGCAGCAATCTATCTTCCCAGAATTTTGTTTCTTTCTAGTTCTTTCTCAGCACCACCCTTATTATTGAGTCACTAACACAACATTATTTTTACTGTGTAAGGCAGAGACTTGTTACGGGAGTATATGCTTCCATTTGTCATCTGCCTTATGGTAGATTTTGAGTCTATGTCTTTATCACCTTGGTTTCAGTTTTGAATGCTTTCTTCTCTGTTTCCTAATGTTGGTTTCAGCACTGGCAGCAGCTTTGTTGTAGGGGGCTAAGAATCATGTATCTGCTAAAGCATTTCTCATAAGTGAGTGTGCCAAAAACAAGTCTGAAAGACTGAAACACACCACATGCAATTGTGGGATAGAATCTGGGCTTATCCACCGCCTCACTATACGCACTGCCACCACTACTACCTCATTAGATAAGATGACGGTTCATCAAGAGTTGGCATATTTTTACCACTCATTACAGTTTAGGATATATAAAATATCACCCATCACCTAAATTAATTATAGGGAATGACTACACCATGCTCACATCTTTAAATTCTTCACTGCCGTGATTTTCTTTCTAGATATTTGTTGTGGAGGGGATGTGGGATGGAATGACATGAGTTTTAAGATTCATCATTTTTAAAACTGAAATTCCAATGTAACTATGATTCTATGAATTCATATTAAAATCTAGCTTCACTTTACTCCTCAGTGAAATTCTATAACACCCTCTTACCACAACTAAGGTGTTACTGATTTTTTGAAAATATACCACAGAATGTTTGCTGGAGTATCATGAATAATCAAAAATAAATTTGTCAAAATTAATGAATACATTTTGCTTTGTGAGCTATTGTCCTTTATTTTTAAATCATATGCCTATATGATGCACTGTAAAATACTCTAATATGTAGTAATGCTTTTTGTTATTATTTATAAAAGGCAAGTGGATGCCTTCCAGCATTTTATATGCCAATACATTTTGACCTCAGTTCTGGCTCCAACTTTGCTTTTACCAGATGGGCAGTTTTGGACAAGTTTTAACCTCTCTAAGCCTCAGTTTTCCCTTGCAAAAAAAAAAAAAAAAGTAGCCATTAATATTTATTGGGCATATATGGCAAGATATTCTGAAGATTGATATAGCAATGTAGATTAAAGAATTTTGCTAAATTATAAACTACATATAATTTTAAATTATAAAGTATATACAGCTATAGGATATGGTTGAATGCAGACCATAAACTCTTTAAGGGCAAAGATTTGATCTATTTTGTTTTTTGGGTTTTTTTTTTAGATTTTATTTATTTATTTGAGAGAGAGAGAGAATGAGAGAGAGAGAACACATGAGAGGGGGGAGGGTCAGAGGGCAAAGGAGACTCCCCGCCGAGCAGGGAGCCTGATGCGGGACTTGATCCAGGGACTCCAGGATCATGACCTGAGCCGAAGGCAGTCGCTTAACCAACTGAGCCACCCAGGCGCCCTGATCTACTTTGTTTATAACAGTGCTTGACATAAAAGATATTCAATACATATTTATAAATGAATGAATAATGACTATTCCTAGACTACTTTACACTAGTATTATGGATTAAATTGTGTCCCCCAAAAAGATACGTTGAAGTTCTAAACCTGGGACCTCAAAATGTGACTTTATTTGGAAATAAAGTCTTTGTAAATATGATCGAGTCAAGATAAGGTCATACTGGAATTAGACTGGGCTCTAATCTATTGACCGGTATCTAAGAAAAAGAAGAGGGAAATTTGGATTCAGGAACAGAGAAACCATATGAAGACAGAGACAGAGATTGGAGTGATGCATTCACAAGTCAATGAATGCCAACAACCACCAGAAGCTAGGGGAGTCAAAGAAGGATTCTCCCCTACAGCCTTCAGAGAGATCATGGACCTGCTGACACCTAGCTTTCATACTTCTAGCCTGACAGAGAACACATTTCTGTTGTTGTAAGTCACTTCGTGAGTAGTCCTGGAAAACTGATATGGCCAGGATCATGAAAGACGTGGCAATGTCTGTGATGACATAGGGGATTGCTATTTGATCTCAGTCTTCATAATCAGAAATTTTATTTTGGAGAGAATTTGATTTACTTTGACTTATATGAATACCTGGAACAATTTATTATAACAGAGGTTTCTTTACTATTTTAAGGGAAAACAGCAATATCTAATAAACATTAGTTAGTAGTAATTATTCTGCCTTACACAATTCAATCTTAAGCCTACACAACTGTCTAAATCTTCTTCTGTTTTCTGCCAAACAATCACTTTCATCTAAATCATTTCTCAACATATGCTACTTAGATGTTAACAGGTCTATAATATAATTACCAAAAGATATACGGTCGATTATTACACAAGTTATATTTCCAGATACCTGCCCTTTCTGAAAATATTTTTCTTTGCCATATGCAACTTTCTGGCTACAGTTTTTCATTTGCATAATTTGGGTCATTAACTACTACTTGCCTGTAGAGCTTATTAAACTTGATGTATTTTTTTAGGCTGTGGTGCAACTCCATCTCAAAATACTTGGTGAGCACATAGAGATTTGAAGACTGGAGCAGTCTTCTAAGCGAGATTGCTTTTGGTCCACAGATTTTGTGGGGCAATGCAACTGGTACATCTGTGTTGTGGATATGATTAAATCACAAACGATGGCATTTGTTGTTAAGACAATTTTAAGCCCTCTATCAACAATTTTGCAATCATCGAGATACCTTTCCCCCTTTTCTCAATGATAAAAAACGTACCCGTGATTCAGAAGTTATTCTTATGAGGTACTCCCAACTTTTCAGTTCAGTCTTTAAATAGAAGCACATATTTTATATTAGAATATCTCCCAACAAACAGCTTTCTCTCTGTAAAGGCACTTCTGAATTATTATACAAATATAAAAAGTTTTCCATCAGTTCATCATAGGGCAGAATTTATAGAAACTTCTTCTATCTGCGTACCCAATTAATATTCAAGGACATTTCAAATATGCCAAGATTTGTCATGAATTATGCATTGTTTTAGATTTCTATAATCTCTACTTTCTTTGAAATATATGCTATAAATCTTGCCCTGATTTACCCAGTTTTTGATATAACATTTTTATTCAAATCATTTTTCTATTCTAGCTTTTTTCAGCAAGTAAAGAAAGTATGATGATTTGCTAAAATTAGAATGAAGCCTTTGAAAATCTCAAAATGCCTTAAGTCACACAAAGTTGTTTTGTTGTTTTTCTTTATGTGTGTAGGTGCCAGTGTTGTGTACTGGAATTTTATTTTAAAATTTTTGTGCACAGGATTGTCACTGGTCTGTTGAAATATATTAGGTTTCACTTCATTGGTCAAAAAAACAACAATCCTCGTGCCAGTATCTAGGCTGACCCAGTCGGACTTCTCCAATTAAAAACATTGCATATTATTGTATTTTTGTCCCAATAAACATCAAATAGTGGTAAGACTTTTTTTTTCATGATATACTGGAGTCATCTATTTAGCTATGCTTGGAACTCTAAGCAATGCATTTATGCAAGATATTCCAATAAAAAGGAGGGCAAAGACAGTGTCAGATACAGTGGGAAGACTATTTTATAATTTATTAATATGAGTCTTGATTTCTCTTTTAAAATAAGCACTGTCTTGATAATATTTGCTGCAATGCTATTATTCAAAGAAACACTAGCAGCATCTATATTTTGGCAAGAGAATCTTGAAAACATTATCTGTCTGGGAAATTTTTGAACACTGTCTCCAATATAATTTTTTACTTTTTGTTCTATCCAATCAATGCTGAAATAAATGAACCTCTGCTTCATTTCCTCATTTTTAGAATCATCAATAAATCAAAGAAATTAGAGATGTTTTGATTAAACCATTATTCTGAAAAGAAAAAGATAATATTCCTGGCAAAATTTTTTAAAAATCATTAGAATTTAGCAAACTGGGGGGGGTGCCTAGGTGGCTCAGTCAGTTAAGTGTCTGACTGGATCTCAGCTCAGGTCTTGATCTCAGGGCCATGAGTTCAAGCCCTGCGTTGCGCTCCATGCTGGGCGTGAAGCCTACTTAAAAAAAAAGTGAATTTAGCAAACCAGATTTTAAAGACTTATTTTAAAGACTCATAGACTTTGGATACAGAAAAAAAAAACTCAACTCATTTGATCACAAGAGTAATGGTGAAAAATATTTTATGCAGATATATTTTTGTAAGACTTTTTTTTGTTTTACTTATAAGAACTTTTCCATTAAATTGATTGTCTATCCTTAAGTCACCTGTTTTATCATTTCTTTTGCTTTTCTATAGTATATGACTATTTATTCAAAATGTACACTGCTAAAAGGTAATAAGCATAGTAAAACCAAAGTCAAAATTTCTCACATCTAGTTCCTAATTGTCAACCACATTTTATAGGTATACATTTCCAGTAACAGGTGAAAGAGTATTCTTCAAAATTTGCTCTCTAATTCTTCATTCTAGCAGATCCTATATCAAAATTCATTCCTCCTTCCCGTTGCTTTTGCATTGGTGTTCCTCTTGTTTGCCACTCTGCCCCATTTGACCTTTTCTTATCTTTATAAAGACTCCCAGACTTAAATACATTTAAATAACTTGCCCAAAGTCACAAAACTAGTGTTGACACCAGTCTAACACCTAACTCTTACTCTTTCTACTATTTCAAAAAGTACTCCAGCAAGACTGATTCCATGTACACTCATGTGTTTATTGGCTATTAAAAGTATGTTGTAACAGTACTTCTCAAACTTTATATATGTACAAGGTAGGAATCTTGTTTAAACTGCAGATTCTGATTCAGGAGGTCTGGGGTGGGACCTGAGATTCTGAATTTCTCATGAGCTTCCAGGGGATGCTAAAACTGCCATACTTTTAGTAGGAAGGCCTTGTAAGAACCAGCAGAGGTTGGATGTTAGCTAATCTATTACCAAATTTTGTTCATTACTTTTCCTACAAACACCCCACAGTTTTTAGTGTATATTATCTTATTCATTGCTAAATATTTAAAAAATGATTACAATGAGTCAAACATTTTGGATTTATTGTTATAATAAAATAAATGAGACTCAAATAAATTAATATGCAGAATTATTAGCCAATCTGTCAGTTCCTCGTGTCTTTTTTCTTTTGCAATGGAACTGGTGGAGCCACCATTAACAAAATGAATTAATTGAGTATTATCTACTTCAACAGGCCATTTTCTCAAGAGAAACAATGGGGGCCAAGTGGACAATTTTGAACATGTGCTATCTCCTGCCCCTTCCAATATTTTTATCCAGGTGAAAAAAAGGTATGAGGAACATGAACAGCCTTGAAGGAGATGCAGTTCATCATAGGGCAGACAGAAGAGCAGGTATGAAAGCAGGGAAAGGGCTATTCTCAAAGAAGCATAGGGTGGGAGCAGGTAAAGGTAGGGGAAAAGAGCTTTAAGAACCAAACAAGCCTAAATTGGAACAATGGCTTACTGTTTACTGGGCATATGATTTGGGGCAAGTCATTTATCTTGGTTGAGCTTAGTTTTCTAATCAGCAAAAATTTATTTTGCAGTGTTGTTAAGATTAAGAGAATAATGGATGTAAAAGGACCTGATACATAGTAGGCAAGCCGCAAATTGATATTCTTTTGCTATATCTGTCTGAAGGTGAGCTGCTAAGTGCTGATTTTATGCACACAGCCTTGAGGAGGTTGCCCAGCTTTTTATTTCATGCTCCCTCCCTGGAGTTTTGTCTAGTTGTCCTCAGCACCATATATTAAAAAGGGGGGTGTAGAGGAATTAATCTGATCTTAGGGCATTGTCACGGTATCTGGATCACCTAATGTCCCACTTACATTTGCACATATTATGATACTATGAGTCATAAATTGGGACTGGGCTCATCCCTATAGCCATTAAATCAAGTCTGTTTGGTTTAGTCATAAAGCATTACTTGACATACTTGTGCAAAATAAAATTTGCATTTGTTTACTGTATAATGCAGAGAGAAGCCAGAAACTTTAAATAATGAGTAACCAAAATTCTGAAAATAATGAATTCCATCATTTTTTAAAAGCAGATCTTGGTGAATTTCTGTTAGCATTTGACATTTAGATCTATAGTCATACTTAGCATGAACAAGGTTTCTCAGCACCAACCTCTGCTTTCTCAAATCTATGGTAACTGAAGGTAGTCTTTCAGAGCTCTTTTGGATGCCATTTTAAAGCAATGGGGCACAAAGAGCAGGGTGGAGGTAGGAAACTGGATCTAGGAATCACTGATTCACCAACATAGGAAAGTGATTAGAATTTTCCTATGGATACTATTTGGGAAGATAATGGGGATGCTTTTCAGCCTCTGGATTAAGGGGTTTGAAGTGGCATAATATTTCTGGGGAAATATGTCCACTTCTATAGTGGAGATAGCACCAGGGTCCATTAGAGCTTATTGTCTATGAAAAGCAGGTGTTTCTAGGTATCCAATAGCCTAGTAAATACGAAATCACTAAAAAAATTTCCTACCTCTAATTCATTGATTTCTCCACTTCCTTTACATCCATCATTCCTACCTTCCTTCCCCCGCCCATGATTATCTAGCTTCAATTCCACTGCCCAATACCACTACTAGTCCCTCTTCAATCACATCTCCCTGACAAAAACCCCATCCTGAATGAATCCATCATTCATCTCTGCTGAGCCTTCACCAAAGCAGCTAAGTAGATGGAAGAGAAAAACTACATCCCCAGGCAAACTTACATGGTTCATTTCCCTCAACTGTGTCCTTGACACTGCCCAGAAATCTGTTCTTCCAATAATCTTGATCACCCATCCACAGTAACTAGCAGATCATAACTTTTCTCTTCTTCTCTGACCCTTCCTCCTCTCCCATCGTGGCCATTTTCTGTTAATGACATTGCCTAAGAAATCCTAAAGAAAATAGAAGTTATCAGCAGTTAGGAGAAGTTAGGAGCTTCCTTATGCTTTGTTGCCAAATCTACAATGTATTTTCCTATTCCATTTCCATTCCCTTTTTCCTGGATGGCCCCTGTTAGGGGCTGAATTGTGTCCTCCCAAAACTCATATTTTGAAGTCCTAACCTCTAGTACTTAGAATATGACTATATTTTGAGATAGAGCCTTTAAAGAGGTAATTAAGGTAAAATGAGATCATATGGGTGGGCCCCCATCCAATATGACTGGTGTCCTTTTAAGAAGAGAAAGTTAGGATACAGATCAAGGAGTGACCATGTGACAACACAGTGAGAAGGAAGCCATTGCAAGCCAAGGAGCAAGGCCTTAGGAGAAAACAAACCTACTGATACCTAAACTCCAGAGCTGTGAGAAAATTAATTTTTGTTGTTTAAACCACCCAGTCTATGGTATTTTGTTGTGGCAGCCCTAGCAAACTAATATAGCCTCATTCAAAACTCAGCTTAAATGTCTTTCTCAAAGGAAAAGACATCCCAATCTAAATTAAGCTTTTGAACATACTATATTTTTCTCCATAGCATTTATCACAATTGGCAATGATATATTGATTTGTTTATTGTCTATCTTCCTTAATGGATTTTAAGATCTTGATAAAGGACAGAACTAGTCGTAGCACCAAAGGATGGGGAAGGTGGCTATCCCTCCTCTATTATCTCCCTATGTTTATTTGATATAAATAATTGGAATTTTATCAGTGCTGAGTCAAGTGTGCAAAAAAGACTCAAAACAAGTTTTCTGCCCTCATTTCAACCAGTTTTTACTTCTAAACCTCTTTTACATAGATATTGTAAAACTGATTCATGTCTGTAATTCACTGCTATATTCCTAGGACCTAGCACTGAAACACAGCCTTTGATCGATAAATTTTTCTGGAAGGAAGGAATGAAGGCTAGAAAGAAGGATGGATGGAAGGAAGGAAGGGAGGGAGGGAGGAGGAAAGGGTGGGAAAAAAAGAGGAAGTAGTTGTGACTGTAAGGAAAACCAATTACCTGCCAATAGAGACATCTCAGATATAGCTGATGTGAAGTGAGTCAACAACTTTCCATTTAGGGGTTTTTAACATGGATTTTATGAACATGATACCAGCAGGTCTATTAAATTCCTTGTGATCATGGATTAACTGAGGGGTCTGGAGTTTCATTAGGTAGCTGGTTTGCCTGCTTCATTCTGATGTTTTCACCTCTGACTGTATTATAATTTATTAAGCACTATGAGGATTAATTTTATGTGTCAACTTGACTGGGCCATGGGGTGCCCAGATATTTGGTTGAAACGTTATTCTGGGCGTGTCTGTGAGGCTGTTTGTGGATGAGATTAGTATTTAAATTGGTAGAATGAGTAAAGCAGATGGCTCTCCCCAATGTGGATGGGTATCATCCAATCCATTGAGGACCTGGATAGAATAAAAGATAGAGTAAGAGAAAATTTGCTGTGTCTGACCGACTGTCTTCAAGCTGGGACATCAGTTTTCTGCCTTCAGACTTGGACTTGGGCTGGAATTGACACCATTGTCTTTCTCTAGAATCCAGCTTGCTGACTATGATACTTGGACTTCTCAACCTCCATAACTGTGTAAGCCAATTCCTTATAATAAATTTATTTGTATGTATCTGTACATCTGTATCTATCTATATATCTCTGTATTATATAAATATTTTATAAATAAAATGTTCATTCTGTTTCTTTGAAGAACTCGGTCTAATAGCACCTAGCAGATATTTATGGATTCTTAGAGATGAAAAGGGAAATTATAGAAACTATTTTACTCCTCAAACCATTACAATATGATAGCCATCTGAGTAAGTTCTTACAATTTGAAACAGATTGTATATGTGTTTACCAATGCAACAAAGGTTCTTAGGAATTTTATGTGGAATGTTCCATTGTATGCATTTCCATATATGTGTTTGTATATTTCTCCATAATGAAGCTGCTTTTATCAGTTCCTTTTTTATTATGAAAAATTTAAAACATATACAAATATAGAGAGAATAGTATTATAAACCCTCATGTACCCATCAACCCGGTTTCAACAATTATCAACTCATGACCAACTTTATTTCATCCTCCTCACCCTGATTGTTTTGAAACAAATCCCAGACATCATATCATTTCATGAAAAAATGCCAAACAGCAAATTTACAAATACATTTTTAGAACACAATCCTCTACTGATGTGAGTATTGCCTGTATTTCCACCTTGAGTTGAATAATGGATTAATTAATTTTCTATTCTCTTTTTCCTATAGACATCCTCCTATGTATGGAGAAGTAAATCACTCTGCCAACTACTTAGCCACATTATTTTATTTAGGTAGACTATTCTGAGTAGAGAGTCAAACTTTGTTTCTGTTACTAAGTATGTGACTTTGGGTAAGATTTTAGCTGCCTTTGTCTCAGTTTCTTCATCTCTAAAATAAGAAAACAGCTGAGGAGTGTACCTATGATGTGGCACTCATTGTAATAATAATACTGGCTATTATTATTATTATCATCATTATTATTTAATGTGAAAATCAGCACTAGGCTATGCAGTTGAAAGTGATGACTGATCTGTAATTCTTGTAGTAACTCCAATAGCTGAGTGTATAGCAGGTGCTCAGAAAATGTCACCAAGAAGCAAAGAAGTCACCTTTTCCTCTTTCCATCTTAGAGAATGTCAGGTGTCCTCATGTACCTGTGTCAAGGGGATAAGAGTGCAGATTGATCCCCTTTCTAATGGTGCACAGACTCTCAGCTTACATCTGGGGATAAATAATGAAGCAAGCTAACGGATCCTGCCTGCAGTCAATTATCCCAGGTCCATGTTTCTTAGTCTTCCAAGGGGCTCTCAATAGGGACTTATGTAGCCGCAGAAATGAGAGAAAAATGGAGAAATAAAGAAAAAACAATTCCATCTGTCAAAATGATGATGGATGCTGTCCAAACCTGTGAACAAAACCTGAAGTGCTAATTCTATGCACTGCTGATGCCTTTAATTATGCAACTTTGACAGATGGAAAGATTGTTATGCAGTTTTTATTTAAGAAGCTCATGCAAAACTGTAGTTTTGTGCCAAGGGTAATCAGTCACATTAAAGAATTTACCAGAAAGTAAACTCTGCCTTATTTATAGCTTACCAAGTCCTAATTATGCTTCATAAATGGACAGTCATATAATAAGACAAACACAAAATATACATGACTGCAAATTACTACATAGCAGTTACATGTCAGAATAGGCAGTCATTTCAAACCACATAATACTTCCCTGTGAATATGCAGTAAACACACTCCAGGTCATACCTTGTTGAGGCAGAATTCCAAAGATCTGAAATAATGTTTTTCCTTAGTCTTAGCTTCAGTAGGGCCTTCAGAAAGTGACAGAACAATCACTGTTTGCCTTATATATATATATTCCTCTTACTGTAGTTCATACATATATGGATTTGTCTAATCACAAGGATTTTCACCAGCCCCTTCTGCTAGTTTCCTGAAGTGTGTTTTTAGTGTCACCTGCATTGCTGTCTGACTTAGTCCAGAAATACATCTTAAGATATTTTTAGTTTCTTCCCTCTGGTATCCCTGCCTCAGTGAGGCTGTATTCCTCTCATCTCCTCCTCAATCTCTTTATCATGGCCTTTTTCTAAAGAGAAGACCTAGAAATCCAGAACCTGGGGGGAACCTTGGATATATAATCTCCATGTGGTTACTAAGC
Organism: Neomonachus schauinslandi; assembly: GCF_002201575.2. Taxonomy (NCBI): domain Eukaryota; kingdom Metazoa; phylum Chordata; class Mammalia; order Carnivora; family Phocidae; genus Neomonachus; species Neomonachus schauinslandi. The sequence continues at coordinate 84,283,751 of NC_058403.1, read as the reverse complement.
TGTTAAAGCTATCCTTTTGGTTCCATGGCTACCACTCAGTATAAGCCTTCATTATCAAGCTATTGTAGGTCCATGGCTGCAGCCTCCTCAGTCCTCTCTCTCCTGACTTAACCTGGATACTCTTGAAAGATGATTTTCTTAAAGCACAATTCTTACACATTTCCCCTGATCAAGACCCTTCAATGGAACCCTTGCCTCTAGAATAAAGCCTAAAGCCTGGCATGGAAGCTCTTCATGACCTGGCCCTAGTCAATCTTTCTACACTTTTCCTTCTGCTTATCAAGGCATACTCTCTGCTCTAACTATATCAGACAGTTTACCATTCTCTGGCTCGTCTCTTCTAAGCTTCTATTCCTTTGCACATTTCCATTTATCTACCTTAAACACCTTTCCAAGTCATCTTTTCCTCTTTGAATCCTAGACTTCCTTTCCAGTTAAGGCAAGAGAATGCCTCCAATGTGTTCACCTTCAGTGCAGTTTTGAACACTGGTCATGTATATGGGAATTATATTCTCCGGCATTTGGAATATTCTAAATTGCTATTCTTCATTTTTATATTTCAAGCTTTTTTCTTTTCCAAGTAGTTTGTTAGCTTCTTTATTGCAGAAACTATAGATAGATGGTATATATATAGATGGTGTATGTATATATAGATAGATGGTGTATATATAAACTATATATATATAAACTACATAGGTAGTATAGATATAGATATATATAGTTATTGCAATGAAGAAGCTAACGAACTAGCTAGTTAATATAAGATATATATATCTTGCTAAATTATAAGCTACTAGAGTTTGGGACTCTGAGATAAAAATAGTATAACATAAGAATGTGAAAATTAGCCTCTACCAGATTAAAACTCTGATCCTGGTACTTGCTAGCTATGTGCCACTGGATGAGGTACCTAAACTCTGTGAACCTCTGTTCCTCCATCTATAAAATAGAGATAACAGTCTTTTGTCTCAGAGGGCTGTTGTAAGATATAAATGGTATAATAAATCAAATGTGCCCAGTAAATTATAGCTATTAGGATTTAAAATTTATCTTGTATCTATAATGCTGAGCACAGTGACTGGCAAATAGTTGGCATTTAATAAATAATGATTGAACTGAACTGCACTTATGGTAACAGCATTTACATCAGGCTACGACCACTCTTGATGGTTGATAATGAATCTTCCCAACTTAGTTGAACTTTTTAAAGTCAAGGATAAGGTTTCTTTTAAACTTGCCAATATACAAAATTAATATTATATAAACTTTTATATCATTTATTAGTAAAATAAAAATATCTTCAGTTATGAACATGTGGATTTCAGTTGGATGTAGACTTTTATGTGTTTAAGTGATGGAAAAGCTTCTTGACAACCCAGTTAAGATGTACCTGCCAACATTGTGAATTGAATACAATAGAAACAAGTGTCATCTAAATTTCAGTAAAAGAAATAGTTGGCTAATAGAATAAGAAAGTATTAGAAAAGAGTGGGAAGGAAGAAAAGATCTTCAGAACTTGGGGAGGGAGGTTGGTATAATGGGGACAACAAGGACTGAAGATAAGTGTTCAGTTCAATTTTGTCCATAGCTGGCCTTTCACTTTACTGCTATTTGTAAATTGAGGGGGTTAAAATAGACCATAATTTCACAAACTTCAGTCATTTATGAACCACCTTGATAATTTTTGCCACATCTGAATACCATGTGAGCTATTATTCATGTAGTATTTTCTTTAAATTGACTCACTTTTATTTTATTCAAATACTTTTATTATAAAAGGAAATGACATGTCACTGCCATAAGTAGAAAACTAGAATTAGATGCCATAAATAATGACTGTAAAAATAAACAAAAACAGAGCTATCTTATTAAAAAAAAATACATTAGCTAGATAAAGTTTCCTAGTAAAATATGTGAGCCTGAATCAGACCTTATTTTGATAAAAAGAAAACTATCAAGTGTTAGATAGATGTTAAAGAAAAACAGCATGAAAATAAGATATCCTCTTTCATGTAGTCCAAATATATTGGAAGAAAAATGAAAAGGAAATGACTTCCTCACTGGGTCACTCACTGTTAGTGATTGCCATGTACCTACTATCAAACTCTTTTGGACTCTCAGCAATGTTATGGACTCCCACTAGGTAATCTAGATTATGTTCCTCACATTCGATCACATTTAACATGTGGTGAACAAAGCAGAAATGAAAAGTTTGTACCAAAGGTTATAGCCCAGGGTACAGTATGACAAAATACTTATGGCTACATAATAGTTTTGTTTTCTATTGATAATTTCATGTGACAATTTTAAACTCTCAATGTGTTTGCAGAATCTCTGAACAATCTCAGTAATCAATTAGGCAACCATCACAAAACCTACCTTTTGAACCTGGTTCCTTCCACAAAACACTTTATCTCACTTGATCATCAATGAGTAAGAAGAAATGGATATCTGTTGACCTCAGAGAGTCAGGGACCTGGGGGGGCGAAGGAACCGAGAAAAAGAGATGACAGTATAGGGAGGCACAGAGGACCCCGAGCAAACAGCCGGAGGTGCCGAGGTTTATTTTCCATACTCTTATATACCTTCTACAACAGGGGCGTAGTAAGGCACATTCCTCCATGTATACAGGATTAGTCAAGCACATAAGAATCTTTAAAACAGAATAAAGGAACAAAGAGGGGAGTGCCCAGTGTGCTGTTTACACCTGGCTTCCTATCTACAAAACATCTTCTGCTGCGTACTTTAGAACTGACCACACACATCCCAAGGGCATCTCACTCTGATCCTTTTGGGTTATTTATTTTTTTTAAAGATTTTATTTATTTATTTGAGACAGAGAGAATGAGAGACAGAGAGCATGCGAGGGAGGAGGGTCAGAGGGAGAAGCAGACTCCCCGCCGAGCAGGGAGCCCGATGCAGGACTCGATCCCGGGACTCCAGGATCATGACCTGAGCCGAAGGCAGTCACTTAACCAACTGAGCCACCCAGGCGCCCCTTTTTTGGGTTATTTTTAACCCTGCAATCTCGAGTTTTCTCAGAGATTTCGGAGTCTGAGCGAACATGCACCAGTGGTTGTTGTGGCATTCTGTTTCCCACAGATATCCACTTTGGAACCAATCTGATTAAGTCCAGATTCAAACTCATCACTTTCTAGGGTGTGTGGCCTTTATTTCTTGAGGTGTATTGGGGGAGGTCATTGATTGGATGTGACTGTTGGCTGCTGCCTGAGCTGGACCTGGGAACTGAAGGCTCCTCACTCCTTCCCCTCTCCTTGAAATAGGGGTTCTGCTTGCCTGCCCTGCTTCCAGATGCTGTCCCCAGGACACAGCCTTGAGATAGTGATGTAGTGCTCAAACCATCTGGATGGTATATGTGACTGAACCCAAGTAAGGCCTCTCCATAAACTTATAAGATTTGGTGGGTGGGTGCAGAGATCTACTAATCTTGTGGCCTTTCAAGACAAGCCTTATATGTAAGTTCCCTTGCTTATTAAACCTGTCACTTGTCAATCTGGAGTGGCTTGCCTCTTTCTTCAGTCTCTCTCTGCCATCTATGTCTGGGGCCAGTTTCAGATTGCACCTGGGAAGTCCCCAAAGAGCTTGTGAACCAACAAGGTTGTCTTCAAAGATGATGACATAGAAGGTTCCTGAACTCCTCTCCTCCTCCAAATGTACAACTATACATGAAGCAATTCCTTTTGTAAGAAATTCAGAAACTGAGTGACTCCTACTCTTTGAGTGAACAAGAAAATACCCACATCAAAACAGGCCACTTCAAGTCACTAGTATCTCCCTTGAAGGAGCTTGTACACACATCTGCACTTTAGCTCCCCAGGGACAGGTCCCTAGACTGCCTTGCTTCCATTGCCAATGGGACTTCCATTCAAGAGTCCCACAGGATTGTAGCAAACAAAGAAGCATTTATTTTTTTTATTTTCTTAAAGAAATGTTCATTAAAAAATTTTTTAATTTAAATTCAATTTAATTAACATACACAGTATGATTAGTTTCAGAGGTACAATTTAGTGATTCATCAGTTGCATACAACACCCAGTGCTCATTACTTCAAGTGCCCTCCTTAATGCCCGTCACCCAATTACCCCGTCCTCCCTCCCACCTCTCCTCCAGCAGCCCTCATTTTCTTTCCTATAGTTAAGTGTGTCTTATGATTTGTTCCCTCTTTTTTTCATCTTATTTTATTTTTCCTTCCACTCCCTTATGTTCCTCTGTTTTGTTCCTTAAATTCCACATATGAGTGAAATCATATGGTATTTGTCTTTCTCTGACTGCCTTATTTCACTTAGCATAATACCTTCTAGTTCCATCCACCAAAGAAGCACTCCTTAACTGGCTACCCATCCAGGGCTCAGTGCAAAGGGAACAGGCAACAATGCTTGGCTCTCAGAATTTCCCAGAAGGAGGTCTATTTGCATACTTAAAAGCTGCTGCCTGAGGGTCAGTCTTCTAATTTAACACACATCTAGGGTTAACAGAGATTCTCCCCAGATAGCTGGGAGATTCCCTTCTGCCCCTTCCCGTTAGCCTAATCCAAGTCACTAGTATCTCCCTGGAAAGAGTTTATACAAAGGTCAGGCACACTAGTTTTTATGACTGCCTTCTGAGGGATAGGCCCCCAGATTGCCTGGTTTTGATAGCCAGTGGGGCTTGCATTCAGCAGTCCCACAGAACTGAAGCAAAGTTCTTAAAGGCTCAGAAACACTCCCTTCCCCCATGGCTATATACTTGGGCCTAGAGCAGAGGGAGCAGGCAAAAATGCCCACCTCCCATTTTCTACATGGAAGTGGCCTAACTACTTAGTTTACCAGCTGCTGCCAAAGGGTCGACTTCCAAGCAGCCTGCATCTAAGTGTTAACTGCAATCTTCCCCTCTGGGATGTTGATGGATCTTGGCATACTCTCAGCTACTGGGTGCCACTAAGAACAAAGGGGCATCTTGGACCATCATAAAGACATTTACAGAATGTTCCTTCAAACACCAGCAGAAAACACATTCTTCTCAAGTGTCCATGGCCAAGCTTGAAATCAGATAGTGTGATGCTTCTAGCTTTGCTCTTCTTTCTCGGGATTCCTACACATTTTATGATAGTTTTTTCTGTCTGTGGAAAATGCCATTGCAATTTTGATTGGGATATGTTGAATCTTTTTTTTTTTTTTTGAAGCCAATTTCATAGAAACAGAGAATATAATGCTGGTTTGCAGGGGGTGGGGTAAGGGAAAATGGGGTGATATAGGTCACGGGTACATTTAAGAATATGTTCGGGGGATCCAATGTACAGCATAGTGACTATAGTATACAGTATTGTACACTTGAAAGAGATCTTAAGCATTCTCACCAAACACACAAAAAGAGTTAATTATGTTAACTATGAGGTGATGGATGTGTGACTTATCTGGATCTTGATAATCATTCTACCAGGTTTATCAAATTATCATGTTTTATACTTCAAATACATACAGTTATATTTTTCAGTTATTCCTCAATAAAGTTTAAAAAAAGAAGAACAAAGCTGAAGGCAAGTCATATATCTGATATGGGGTAATATTCATAATATATAAAGAACACATAACTCCATAGAAAAAACAAACAATCCAATTAAAAAATGGGCAGAGGAACTAAATAGACATACAAATAGCCAACAGGTATGTGAGAAGATGATCAACATCACTAATCATCAGGAAAATATAAATCCAAACCACAATGAGATATCACCTCACACCTGTTAAATGGCTATTATCAAAAAGACAAGAAATAACAAGTATTGGCAAGGATGTAGAGAATGCAGAACACTGATGCACTGTCACTAGGAATGTAAATTGGTGCAGCCACTATGGAAAACAGTATGGAGTTTCCTCAAAAAACTGTATGACCTATCAATTCCATTTCTGGGTATTCAACTAAAGGAAATGATATACAATGGATATTGAGGAGATATCTACTTTCCCATGTTCACTGAAGCATTATTCACAATAGTCAAGATATAGAAACAACCCACGTGCCTGTAAATGAATGGATAAAGAAGATGTGATGTGTGTTATATATATATATATATATATATATATATATATATATAATGGAATATTATTCAGCCACAAGAAAGGAGGAAATCCTGCCATTTACAACAACATGAGTGGACCTCGAGGGTATTATGCTAAGTGAAATAAATCAGACACAGACAAATACCATATGGTTTTACTTATATGTGGAATCTAAAAAACAAAACAAACAAAAACAGAAACATACTCATAAATACAGAGAACAACCTGGTGGTTGCCAGAGGAGAGGAGAGTGGGAAGGATGGGCAAAATAGGTAAAGGGGATTGAGAGGTACAGACTTTCAGTTATAAAACAAATAAGTCATGGGAAGTACAGCATAGGGAGTACAGTCAATAATACTCTAATAATGTTGTATGGTGACAGATGGTAACTACACTTACGGTGAGAATTGCAAAATGTATATAAATGTCAAATTGCTATGTTGTACACCTGAAACTAAAACATATTGCATGTTAACTATTCTTCAATTAAAAAAAATAATACAGGTCATGAAAGACCTGGAGAGGAAAGTAGGTAAGCAGTTTAATTTTAGTTTAGGGCATTATGCTAAGTGAAATGAGTCAGACAGAGGACAAACACTCTATGGTATCAGTAAATCTAAAAAAGCCAAACTTACAGACACAGAAAATAGAATGGTGGTTATCAGGGGATGGGAGGGTGGGGGAAAAGGGAATATACTGGTCAAAGAATACAAACTTCCAGTTATAGGATGCATAAGTTTCTGGGGATCTAATGTACAACATAAAGATTATAGTTAACAATACTATGTTATATACTTGAAAGTTGCCAAGGGAATAGATCCTAAATGTTCTTACCACACACATACAAATGGTAATTATGTGACATGACAGAGGTATTAGTTGACACTATGGTGGTAATTGTTTTTGCAATATCTAAGTGTATCTAATCAACATGTTATGCACCTTAAACTTACACAGTGTTATATGTCAATTATGTCTCAATAAAGCAGAAAAAGAATCTTATTTACTTCTCTTTCATCATTTGAAAAATGAGATTAATAAGTCTCACTTCACAGGTTGTTGTAAGAATTAGAGGTGATGCATGTAAAGAAACTAATACCTAATGAGATTTCAGAACGGACTGCTCATCCTTATGATTGATGTGTACAATCACCTGATAAGGCAGGCAGGGCAGTTATTTCCATTCTACAGATATTGCTACTAAAATTCAGGGAAGGTCAAAACAGAAAATCCAATCACTAGTAGGTAGAAACTTAAGACTACATCTAAGTCTTCTGATTTTCGGCCCAATTTTCTTTCTTCTATCTATTTCATCTCTCCTTTCCACCTCACTGCACAAGAAAACAGGGAACTGGCCTGAAGATGAAGTACTGGAAGATGAAGAGTTGATGTTTCTGCTTGTCTGCCCAGGTTTATCTATGCACTTGAGCCAAGGAAGTGGGTAATTGTGAACTAGAAGCTCCCTTGCACTCTTTGCCTAGCTTACCTTTGGCACTTATTCCTGGGGGGCTTAAAGTGTAGGCAGTGTCTATATCTCTGTTGAGGCACATGATTTCCCCCTAATACACTGAGCATTTGTATAGTCTACTGCCTTTGTTCCTTTTGTTAGCTGCTTCTGAAATATATTTCCCCATTGCATTCTTGGCCTTGTAAAACAAAACAAAACACTCTACAAAACAAACACCCTGGGCCCAGATCAAATATTACTTCTTCACTGTAGCTTCTCCTTACTTCTCCCAAAGAGAAGTGATTGCTTCCTCATGTGTGTCATCTTTGCATATGTACTTACACTATTCTCACATTTGGATTTTTTTTTTTTTTTGCATGTTTGTATCACCTTCCTGTCTGTGAGCTCCTGAAAGGGAACAGGCACATGCCACTTTTGTAACCAGTGTCCAGCATGTCATCTGGTAGTACTGTATGTTCTCCACAAATGCAGGCTGATGTGAATTCAGTTGCTTTTGTTCTTCTGAGAAATAGTGAAAGAAATGTTAAGTTGTCTATATATAGAATAATTAGAGACACCAACAAAAGTGTTTAGCATAACATTGGTTTACTATGGAGTTGTTATGTCGCTGCTGTATCTTTGTTTGCAAATGGTATAATAATATGTATATAAATTCATACATCTATTAAAACACAAATAATATAATTTCTATAGCAAGGCAGAGAGCACAGATGCTGCTGCTTGAAGTTTTCTTAGCATTCTGTGCTTTGCTAAGAAAATAAAGCTATATATAAGAGCACTAAGTTGAAATTGCCAGAGTATCCAGTTATTGGACAAACGTGGTAAAATGCAGTTATGCAAATGAACACAGGAAATTGATCAAACTTAAAGAATGAACAAAATAGAATCAACCCGAACTTGCTACTGCAAAATACCATCGAGGTCCTTGCTTTGCTCCCTTGGGTAATTTTTTTGTGTGTGTGTGCCTGCAAGATACCCTGGGACCAAGTAAGAGATAATTCATTTCAAAAATAAGAAGGCCTATTTTTGGAGTACTGCCCTGAATTTTCTCTTTTGCCTATAATAATCTATTGTCCTGGATACCAAAAATAGTGTGGGGCAGGGATAATTTAAAGCTCTTCGGCAGAAGGCAGTAATGCAGTCTGCTGAACTTCTTAGAACAAAAGAAGTAAATTTCAGTTAAAAGAACTTTGGAGCAGTCTACAGCAGTAGACCCATGTACTGGTGCCATCGGTATTTTTGTTTGCCTTTATTTTTATTTTCCTAGAGCTGGCAAAGGTCCCCAAAACCAAGCAGAGTAAACATTTGAGTTGATAAAATATAATTGGTAGGCCTCAGTTGGGATAACATACCTCAAAAAACAAACAACAAAAACCAAAATAGAAAAAGAAACAACAAAAAAACAAATGACAACAACAAAACATAAGGAACCATTTTTAGAATATTTATTTAAGTTATATTAAGTGGAAGGGCCACTGCTCTTTGCTTAAATATCTTTAAACAGGAGCCCCAACCCTTCTGGACGACATTACTTCTGCATCAAGGGTCTCAACAAGCTCCTCAACTATTTGAAGGGTTTATTAGTTTCTTAGCTCTGCTCTAAAAAATAACCACAAACTTAGTGGCTTAAAACAGCATAAATGTATGCTGTTAGAATTCTGGAGGTCAGAAGTCTGAAATCACACTCATTAAGCTAAAGTCAAAGTATTGACAGAGCAGTTGCCTTCCAGAAGCTCTGGAGGGAGAATCCATTACTTGGCCTTTTCCAGCTTCTGGCAGCCACCTACATTTCTTAGATGGTGGCTCCTTCCCTCATCTTCAAAGAAAATCACTCCAATCTCTGTGTTTATCATCACATTGCCTTCTCCTCTGTAGGCAAATCTCCTTCTGTCTTTCTCTTATAACACCGATGATTAAATTTAGGGCCTACTTGATTAATCCATGATAATATCTTCATCTCAAAATTCTTAACTTAATCATATCTGCCAAGTCATTTTTGCCATATAAGGTAACATTCGCAACTTCTGAGGGTTAGGATGTGAATACCTTTTGGGGAGGTAGTTTTAGGGGATAGTGAAAAAAGAGATGCTTTATGTTGAATGAATATGCCCTTTCTCTAATGGTGGGTCAAAGGTACAAGAAGCCCAGAGAACATATGTGGAACTTGCTATAATATTCTGCTTCAGAGGACTTCTGCTGGAGAGTGAGAGTAGTCCAGTACAGGGTTTGATTAGGGAAGATCACTGGAAAATCAGAAATTGAAGAGGGAGGAAGAGCAACCAGCCAAAGGGTGAAACTTCCGGCATCTTGAGAGTCATCTCAGAGGGGCCCAGCAGGAGAGCCTTTGAAGAACTACCAACTCTATCTACTCAGGAGTTAACAGGTTTAATCATTAATCAGAACCATGGACCATGGACTTAAGGCAGTACTTGAGACAAATGGGCAGATCCAGGTTTTATGAGGTACTAAACACAGAATTTGAGAAGCTCCCTTTGAGAAAAAGGGGAAAGCATCACAAATACAAAATTAGCTCGTAGGCCTTGGAAGGGGCCTTTGCAAATTAAGAGCTCTAAAATTTGATTTCAGTAGTTTCATGGTAATTCTGTGAAGTGAGAATTTTCTACTCCCTTTTCCCCTCTCTCTTACTGAACCCCAACTCCTGAAGGGTCTAAGACCAAGATTAGCTAGGTAGGCCAGGAAGAAAGGGGCAGATCACCCCTACTAGAGGGCTTTGCTGGAATAGGTAGGGTAGAAAGAGATTTGTACCTTGTAAAAGGACTAAAGTGTCAACTAACATATTGAATTGAATATTTAATTATAAATTAAGAACGTGACTTAAAAAGACTTCTGCACTGCGTATTAACTATGAGTGACCAGAAGCATCATGGGTTCTGCCAGGTTTCTATTTAGATGCTGGAGAAAGATTCTCCCACCAAGTATATTTTAAAGTGACAATGGGAAGTAAAAAGTTGTATTTTGATTGTATTCCATGAACTGTGCTTGTTCAATAGACTGGTAATAGGTGATGGTGAGTTCTACACCACTAGCATGTGCAAGCTAGTTGGTGTCAGCTTGTCAGTAACGTTATAGAAGAGTTTTAAGCATCCGAGTGTAGTTCTACTAAGTGATCTTTAAACTCACTCTTCGTTCTGATGGTTTCTGGTTCTTCTATGCTACTCAACCACTGATAACAGAGACTTTTCTAAGACAAATTTTGACAAAGCAAGCAAAAGGGCAGGAAGATGATGTTACATACAGAGGAATGAATCTAGCAAATGGTACAAAAAAAGGGCATTTGCTGAGATGCCCTTCAACAGATGAATGGATAAAGAAGAGATCCATATATACAATGGAATATTACTCAGCCATCTAAAGGATGAATACCCAACTTTTACATCAACATGGATGGGACTGGAGGAGCTTATGCTAAGTGAAATAAGTCAAGCAGAGAAAATCAGTTATCATATGGTTTTACTTATTTGTGGAACATAAGGAATAGCATGGAGGACATTAGGAGAAGGAAGGGAAAAATGAAGAGGGGGAAATTGGAGGGAGAGATGAACCATGAGAGGCTATGGACTCTGAGAAACAATCTGAGGGTTTTAGAGGGGAGGGGTGTGGGAGGATGGGTTAGCCCAGTGATGGGTATTAAGGAGGCACATACTGCATGGAGCACTGGGTGTTATACGAAAACAATGAATCGTGGATCACTACATCAAAAACTAATGATGTTTTGTCTGGTGACTAACATAACATAATAAAATAAAAATTAAAAAACAAAAAAGGGCATTTGCCCTTCTTCCAAAGGGCAAAATGTTCATTTCTTAAAAAAAAAAAAAACAAAAAAACCTGAAATGCAGAACGAGAAAAATGGGTGGAATAGATTTGGAATTTAAAATACTACTGCTGACTTCTGGTTTCTGATCTGGCACATAAGGACTTGGAAATTGCCACTCCACTCTAACAAGTGAAAACCTGAACTGAAAACTCTTAGATCCTTAAGAGAGGTAAGGTCACAGGGCGAACCACTGCCCCAAAACTGGAGAGACAGAAAGGCAGATACAGAGAATCACAACATACTGAAGCAAAAACCTCCATGGGAACCAGTGCCAGGGTAAGAAAAACCTGAAATATAATTGATGAATTGCTGGAGGCTCAGTGTGGACAGATCTGAGAGTCAAATGCTCCACAGAGACCTAATCATGGGAGGTAAAGGGGGAGGACTTCATACTTTTGTGAGTTCTGCCTCTGGGGACTCAACCAGCAGAGGAGGGGAAAGAAGCCATTTAAAAATACATCGGAGCATTCTGTTCTTCTTAACAAGGTCAGCCCTCAAGAGAATCTATTTAACCAGAGCTTAACCTGCTAGGATTTTATTAGAGCCTAACTGACTTTTGAGAAGGGAAATACCCATCTTCAGCCCTGTTTAGCCATATATCCCATCTAAGGGGGAGGGGAGACCTGAGAAGCATTTGTGAAGTTCATGGTCCAGAAACATAGGTTCACCAAACGACCGAGACCAAGTCATAGCACTGTTCCTCCTCTACATCTTACCACCACATTACTAAAGGCCTATTTAGAGCAGTTCCTTTTACTCAGTATACCATGCATGCATACCAAGATAACATTACAAGGCATACTAAAAGGCAAAACATGCTTGAAAGGACATAGAAAGCATTGGAACCAGAATCAAATACAGAAGCCATGTTGGAATTATCAGACTGAGAATTTAAAACAACTACAGGTAATATACTAAGAACTCTAATGGATGAAGTGGACAGCATGCAAGAATAAATGGGCAAAATAAGTAGAGAGATGGGGGTGCCTGGGTGGTTCAGTCAGTTAAGCATCTGCCTTCAGCTCAGGTCATGATCCCGGGGTCCTGGGATCAAGCCCTGCGCTGGGCTCTCTGCTCAGCAGGGAGCCTACTTCTCCCCCACCGCCTGCCTCTCCCCCTGCTCGTGTGCTCTTAAATAAAGTCCTTAAAAAAAAATAAGTAGAGAAATGGACATTATAAGACAGAATCAAAAAGAAATTCTAGAGATCAAAAACACTGTGACAGAAATGAAGAATGCTTTTGATGGGCTTATCAGCAAACTGGACACCAGTGAGGAAAGAATTCTAAGTTTGAGGATATATCAATAGAAACCATCAAAATTGAAAAGAAAACAGAAAAAAAAAAAAAGACTAAAAAGCCAGAATATAATACCCAAGAACTGTGAGACAATTACAAAAGGTATAACATGTGTAATGGGAATATCAGAAGGAGGAAAAAGAGAGAAAGGAATAAAAGCAATATTTGAAATAATAATGACTGAAAATCTTCCCCCAAATAAATGTCATACACCAAATCACAGATCCAGGAAGCTCCAAGAACAACAAGCAGGATAAATACAAAACAAATAAACAAAGAAAGAAACCAAACCAAACCAAACCAAACCAAAACAACACTTAGGCATATCATATCTAAAAATGCAGGAAATCAAAGATAAAGAAACTTCTTGAAAGAAGCCAGACAGGAAGAGAAACACCTTACTTACAGAGGAAAAAGGATAAGAATTACATCTGACTTCTCCTCAGAAACCATGCAAGGAAAAAGAAAGTGGAGCAAAATATTTAAAATGTTGAGGGTAAAAAATCACAAACCTAGAATTCTGTACTTTGGAAAATTATCCTTCAAAAGTGAAAAAAAATTAAACATTTTATTGGACAAACAAAAACTGAGGGAATTTGTGGCCAACAGATCTGCTTTACAATAAATGTTAAAAGAAGTTGTTTAGAGAGAATTAAAATGATATAGGCTAGAAACTCAGATATATACAAAGAAAAGACAAGTACTGGAGAAGGAATAAGTGAAGATAAAATTAAAACTTTTATGTTTCTTTTTCTTAATTGATCTAATATATAACACTTTGTTCAAAATAACAATACCAACAATGTATTTGATTATGTATGCTGATGTGTATATACATGCTTATGTATAAATGAAATGACTGACTGCCATGACCAGGGACAGGAAGGAGGAATTAGGATTATATTGTTATCGTACGTACTAGCACTACCAGCGAAGTGGCATAATGTTATTTGAAAGTGGACATAGGTCAGCTGTAAATGTATATTGCAAACTCTAGGGCAATGACTAAACAAAGTTAAGAAGTATAGCTGATGTACTTAGAAAGGACAGAAAATAGAATCCCCCAAAATACTCAATTAAAACTACAAATAGCAGAAAAAAAGAGATGAAGATAAAAATAAGAGCAAAGAACAAGGACAAAGAAATAGAAAATAGTAACAAATATAGTAGATATTAATTTAGATCAATAATCACTTTGAACATCAATAGTCCAAATACACTGAGTTAAAAGACAGAGATTATTGGAGGGGATCCAAAAAACAACACTCAAGTACATGCTGTTTACAAGAAACTCACTTTAATATAAAAACACATATATATTAAAAGTAATGGATGGAGAAAGGTATACTATGCTAACACTAATCAAAAGAAAGCAGGAGTAGCCATATTAATTTCAGACAGAGCAGACTTCAGACCAAAGAGAGCTATCAGTGACAAAGAAGGGCATTACATAATGACAAAGGGGTCCATTCTTCAATAACACATAATCCTTAAAGTGTATATGCCTAACAATAGAGTATCAAAATACATGGGGCAAAAACTGACTGACAGAACTGCAAGCATAAATAGGTGAATTACCATTATAGTTGGAGACTTTAACAACCCTCTATCAGAAATGGTCAGATCTAGCAGGCAGGAAATTAGTAAGGACATAATTGAACTCAGCATCATCAATCAACTGGATATTATCAATATCTATAAACTACTTTATCCAACAACATCAGAATACACATTCTTCTTAAATCTACATGTAACATTCACCAAGAGAGACCACATTCTGTGCCATAAAACACACTTTAATAAATTTAAAAGACTAGGAATCATAGAATGTCTGCTCTCAGACCATGATAGAATTAAACTAGAAATCAATAACAGAAAGATAGCTGAAAACCCCTAAAATAATTGGAGGTTAAACAATACACTTCTAAATAACACATGAACAAAGAAGAAATATCAAGAAAAATTTTTAAATATTTTGAACAAATAAAAATAAAAACTCAACTTCTCAAAATTTGTGGGATGTAGTGGAAGCAGTGCTTAGAGGAAAATTTCCAGCACTGCATATATTAGAAAAGAAAAAAGATCTAAAATTAGTAATCTAAGTTTCCACCTTAGGAAACTACAAAAAGAGGAAAAATTAAATCCAAAACAGAAGAAAATAAATAATACAAATTAGAGCAGAAATCAATGAAACTGAAAATGGGAAGTCAATAGAGAAAATCAATGAAACCAAAAGCTGGTTCTTTCAAAAGATGGATAAAATTGATAAGCCTGGAGTAAGGCTGACCAAGAAAAAATGAGAAAGGATACAAACTACTAAAATCAGAAATGAAAGAGAGAATATCACTACAGATCCCATGGACATTAAAAGGATAATCAAGGAATACTATGAGCAACTCTATGCCCACAAGTTTGACAACCTCGATGAAATGGACCAATTTCTTGAAAGACATTATCTGCCAAAACTCACACAAGAAGAAATAGACAATATGAATAGGCCATTATCTATTAAGGAAATGGAATCAATAATTAATCACTTTTCAAAACAGAAAGCACCAAGTAGATTACTGGTGAATTCTACCAAACATTTGAGGATGAAATTATACCACTTCTCTACAGTCTCTTTTAGAATTCTCTTTCTCAGCTATAAGCAAAGGTAGCTAATAAGTGATATAGCAAAGTTGTAAGACACAAGTCAAGCACTTTCCCATATACCAGCAATAAACAAATGGAATTTTTAATTAAAAACACAATATCATTTACCTTAGCATCCCCCAAAATGAAATATTCAGGCATAAATCCAATAAAATATGTACAAGATCTATATGAAGAAAACTACAAAACTCTGAAGAAAAAAAATCAAATAAGAATTAATAAATGGGGACTTATTTTGTTCATGGACAGGAAGACAATATTATCAGGATGCCAGTTATTCCCAACTTGATCTAAGATTCAACATAATCCCAACAAAAATCCCAGCAAGTTATTTTATGGATATTGACAAACTGATTCTAAAGTATACATGGAAAGGCAAAGACCCAGATAGTCAACACAATATTAAAGGAGAAAAACAAAGTTGGAAGACTGACACTATCTGACTATAAAGAAACAGTAATCAAGACCATGTGGTATTGGTGAAAGAATAAACAAATAGATCAATAGAATAGACCAGAGAACTCAGAAATAGACCACAAAAATATAGCCAACTGATTTTTGACAAAGGAGCAAAAGCAACACAATGGAGCAAAGATAGTCTTTTCAACAAATGGTGCTGGGACAACTGGACATCCACATGTGGAAAAAAAGTTACTCTAGACACAGACCTTATACCCTTCAAAAAATTAACTCAAAATGGACCACAGAAATAAATTTAAGACATAAAACTGTAAAACTCCTAGAAAATAACATACAAAAAATCTAGATGACCACAGGTTTGGCAATGAATTTTTAGAGACCACATCAAAGGCACAATTTATAAAAGAAAGAATTGATAATTTGGACTTCATTAAAATTAAAAATTTCTGTCAAGAGAATGAAAAGTAAAGCCACAGACTGGGAGAAAATATTTGTAAAAGACACATCTGATACAGGACAATGATCTAAAACATATGAAGAATTCTTAAAACTCAAAAATATGAAAACAAAAAAAAGGTTTAAAAAATGGGTGACACCTCTCCGAAAAAGATATCTAGAAAATAAGAATATGAAAAGATCCTCCACATGATATGTCATCAAGAAAATATAAATTGCAACAATGAGCTATCACTACACACCTATTAGAATGGCCCCAATCCAGAACACTGATGACATTAAATGCTGACAGGGATGTGGAACAACAGGAACTCTCTCATTCACTCCTAGTGGGAAATCAAAATGGGATAGCCACTTGGGAGGCAGTTTGGCAGCTTGTTACAAAACTAAATATACTCTTATTATATGATTCAGCAATTGTGTTCCTTGGTATTTATCCCAAGTAGGTAAAAACAAGTCCACACAAAAACCTATACTCAGATGATAGTAGTAGGTTTTTTTTCATAATAGCTAAAACTTGGAAGCAACCAAGATGTCTTTCAGTAGGTGAATGGATGAATAAACTGTGGTACATTAAACAATGGAATATTATTCAATGCTAAAAATAAATAATCTATTAAATCATAAAAAGACATGGAAGAACCTTAAATGCATATTATTAAGTGAAAGAAGCCAGTGAAGAGACTACAAACGGTATGATTCCAACTGTATGACATTCTGGGAAAGCTAAAACTATAGAGACAGTAAAAAAATCAGTGGTTATCAGAGGTTGGCCAGGGGAGGGATGAATAGGCAGAGCACAGAATTTTTAGACCAGTGAAACTGCTCTGTATGATTCTATAATGGTGGATATATGTCATTAAAAATTTGTCCAAATCATGGAATTTACAACACCAAAGTGAACCCTAATGTAAACTATGGGTAATCTTGATGTGTCAATGGAGATTCATCAATTGAAATAAATGTACCACTCTGGTGGGAGAGGCTAATAATGGGAGATGCTATTACGCATGTCAGGATAGGAGCCTTATGGGAAATCTCTGTATCTTTTGCTTAATTTGCTGTGAAACTAAAACTGCTCTAAAAAATAAAGTCTATTTAAAAAATAATAATAAATGCTACGGCCCACACTCAAACATTTGCTTGCCTTTGTGGGGGCCCCTGTTCAAAATATATGCTAATGTGAAAGAATAAGTTTACAGCCAAAACTCTTTTTTAAAGCTGGTTTAACTCCAAATGTATGAATGTTTTATTACTGTTATTATAAATGCCCTTTAATGCAGACCTTCTCATTCATTAACTTGGAGAGTTCCAAAGTGAAATGAAAAACAACAGTTTCTTGACAAGCTTACAGACTTTAAAGCCGTTAGAGTGGGTGGAAGAAATGAGTGTTGCAAAGCTTTATAGATATTGATAGGATTGCTTTATTCTGAAACAATGACATAAATAAGCCTCTTTAAAGGATTCACTGAGTGGAAATTGCCATGTCAATTTTGGGAACTTGATAAACTTTGGAACTTGGGCATAAATAATACATTGCCCAGCAAAACTTAAGCCATACTTTTATTGGTATGCATACAAATTTCTAAAGCTTTACTGTGACAATTTTCAAAAAGGCAACCCCTAAGCTAACACTTTTTGTGTGCATATTACTATCTATTTTAAACTGAGGCAATGAATTTTCTCTTAAGAAAGTAGAAAGGGAACTCATGTTTAATGTTTACTATGTCCCAGGTACTTAATATAAACTATCATTAAATTCTGACAACAAATCAGTGGGGCCAGTATTGTTACCTCTGTTTTAGATTTAAGAAAATTAAGACGTACTGAGAATAATAGTAGCTAAGGCTTACATAAAACCATGTGTCAGGCAATGTTTCAAATACTTTCACATGTATTGCTGTATTTAGTTCCTCATAACAACTTCAAAAAGGTAGGAACCATTATTATCCCCACTTTGCAGCTGAGAAAACTGAAGCACACAGAGATCAATGACTTTTTCAAGGTAAGTAGCAGAAGCCAGCTATGCAGGTAATTTGGTTCAAGGCTGACTCTTTAACACTGAGCTATACATCCTAAAAAATGCCAAAAGACCTTTTAGCAAGGCAATGGTGGAACCATTTTTTCTCAGGTCTCTCAAACTTGAAATCTTTCTCATCCTCTATGGTTCAAGTTTCCACTAAAATGAGAGTCATTATTACACCCCGACTCTTAAGGCACTGTTAAGATAAACTGTTTCCCTGAGAGGCCATTGCTATATTATTTGTAGTTCTAGGCAGCAAGCATTTAATTCTGATTTAGCTATACATGTAAACATGTAAGCCCTTTGAAGTCATAGACTAAAGTATTATCTCTAAGCAACTAATTGTTGTATACTAGTGGGTGCTCAGGAAATTCTGAAATGAACAAGGGGGCTATTTCGTTTTTTTAATCAACAATATTTTATTTTTTGTTTTCTGCTAAAAGGGCAAATATACCTTGAATGAAAAGGTCTGTAACTGCTGTTATTAGCATGGAAGATTGACTAGTTTAAGTCTTTTTTCAAATTAGTTTCAGAGGTAGAATTTAGTGACTCATCAGTTGCACATAACACCCAGTGCTCATTATATCAAGTGCCCTCCTTAATGCCTATCACCCAATTATCCCTTCTCCCCACCCATCTCCCCTCCAGCAACCTTCAGTTTGTTTCCTAGAGTTCAGCGTCTCTTTTGGTTTGCCTCCCTCTCAGTTTCCATCTTATTTTATTTTTCCATCCCTTCCCCTATTTCCCCTATGTTCATCTGTTTTGTTTCTTAAGTTCCACATATGAGTGAAATCATATGGTATTTGTCTTTCTCTGACTGACTTATTTCACTTAGCATAATACTCTCTAGTTCCATCCACATCATTGCAAATGGCTAGATTTCATTCTTTTTGATGGCTGCATAATATTCCATTGTGTGTGTGTGTGTGTGTGTGTGTGTGTGTGTGTGTGTGTGTGTGTACCACATATTCTTTATTCATTTATCTGTGGATGGACATCTGGGCTCCTTCTGTATTTTGGCTATTGTGGACATTGCTGCTATAAACACTGGGGTGCTCGTGCCCCTTTGAATCACTATGTTTGTATCCTTTGGATAAATACCTAGTAGGCAATTGCTAGGTTGTAGGGTAGCTCTATTTTTAACTTTTTGAGGAACCTCCATACTATTTTCCACAGTGGCTGTACCAGTTTGTATTCCTACAAACAGTGTAAGAGGGTTGCCCTTTCTCTGCATCCTCACCAACATCCGTTGTTTCCTGAGTTGTTAATTTTAGCCATTCTGACTGGTGTGAGGTGGTATCTCATGGAGGTTTTGATTTGGATTTCCCTGATGCCGAGCGATGTTGAGCACTTTTCCATTGTCTGTTGGCCATTTGGATGTCTTCTTTGGAGAAGTGTCTCTTCATGTCTTCTGCCCATTTCTTGGATGGTTTTTGTTTTTTGGGTGTTGAGTTTGATAAGTTCTTTATAGATTTTGGGTACTAGCCCTTTATCTGATAAGACATTTGCAAATATCTTCTCCCATTCTTTCAGTTGCCTTTCAGTTTTGTTAACTGTTTCTTTGATTGTGCAAACCCTTTTTATCTTAATGAAGTCCCAATAGTTCATTTTTGCTTTTGTTTCTCTTGTTTTTGGAGACGTGTCTAGCAAAGAAGTTGCTATGGCCAAGGTAAAAGACCTTGCTGCCTGAGTTCTCTAGGATTTTGATGGATTCCTGCCTCACATTTAGGTCCTTCATCCATTTTGAATTTATTTTCGTGTACGGTGCAAGAAAGTGGTCCAGTTTCATTCTTCTGCATATGGTGGTCCAATTTTTCCAACACCATTTGTTGAAGAGTACTGTCTTTTTTCCATTGGATATTCTTTCCTGCTTTGTTGAAAATTAGTGACCATAGAGTAGAGGGTCCATTTCTGGGTTCTCTATTTTTTTTTTTTAAGATTTTATTTATTTATTTGACAGAGAGAGAGAGAGCACAAGCAGGGGGAGTGACAGGCAGAGGGAGAGGGAGAAGCAGGCTCCCCACTCTGCAGAGAGCCCAACGTGGGGCTTGATCCCAGGACCTTGGGATCATGACCTGAGCTGAAGGCAGCTGCTTAACCGACTGAGCCACCAGATGCCCATGCGTTCTCCATTCTGTTCCATTGATCTATGTATCTGTTTTTGTGACAGTACCATCCTATCTTGATGATTATAGCTTTGTAATACAGTTTGAAGTTTGGAATTGTGATGTCTCCAGCTTTGGTTTTCTTCTTCAACATTCCTTTGGCTATTTGGGATCTTTTGTGGTTCCATACACATTTTAGGATCATTTATTCTAGTTCTATGAAAAACGCTGATGGTATTTTGATAGGGATTGCATTGAATGTGTAGATTGCTTTGGGTAGCATAGACATTTTTAACAATATTTGTTCTTCCAATCCATGAGCGTGGAATGTTTTTCCATTTCTTTGTGTCTTCCTTAATATCTTTCATAAGTGTTCTATAGTTTCCAGGTACAGGTCCAAATAGGTTTATTCTTAGGTATCTTAAGATTTTTGGTGCAATTGCAAATGGGATCAACTCCTTGATTTCTCTTTCTTCTGCCTCACTGTTAGTGTATAGAAATGCAACTGACTTGTGCATTGATTTTATATCCTGCCACTTTGCTGAATTCCTGTATCGGGTTCTAGCAATTTTTGGGTGGAATCTTTTGGATTTTCTATATAGAGCATCATGTCACATGCAAAGAGTGAAAGTTTAACTTCTTTGCTGATTTAGATGCCTTTTGTTTTTTTTTTTAAAGATTTTATTTATTTATTTTGACAGAGAGAAAGCAAGCGCACGAGCAGGGGGAGTGGCAGGCAGAGGGAGAGGGAGAAGCAGGCTCAATGAGGGGCTCGATCCCAGGACCCTAGGATCATGACCTGAGCCGAAGGTAGATGCCTAACCAACTGAGCCACCCAGGCTCCCTGATGACTTTTATTTCTTTTTGTTGTCTGACTGCTGAGGCTAGGAATTCCAGTACAATGTTCAACAACAGTGGTGAGAGTGGACATCTCTGTCTTGTTCCTGACCTTAGGGGAAAAGCTCTAAGTTTTTCCCCATTGAGGATGATATTCACTGTGGGTTTTTCATATATGATGTTTATGATATTGAGGTATGTTCCTTCTATCCCTACACTGCGGAGAGTTTTTATCAAGAAAGGATGCTGTATTTTTGTCAAATGTTTTTTCTGCATCTATTGAGAGGATCATATGATTCTTGTTCTTTCTTTTATTAATGTGGTGTATCACACTGATTGATTTGCAGATGTTGAACCACCCTTGCAGCCCAGGAATAAACCCTACTTGGTCATGGTGAATAATCCTTTTAATGTACTGTTGGATCCTATTAGCTAGTATCTTGGTGAGAATTTTTGCATCCATGTTCATCAGGGATATTGGTCTATAATTCTCCTTTTCGGTGGGGTCTTTGTCTGGTTTTGGGATCAAGTTAATGCTAGCTTCATAGAATGAGTTTGGAAGTTTTCATTCCATTTCTATTTTTTGAAACAGTTTCAGAAGAATAGGTATTAATTCTTCTTTAAATGTTTGGTAGAATTCCCCTGGGAAGCCATCCAGACCTGGCCCTTGTTCGTTGGGAGATTTTCGATTACTGCTTCAATGTCCTTGCTGGTTATGGGTCTGTTCAGGTTTTCTATTTCTTCCTGGTTCAGTTTTGGTAGTTTATATGTCTCTAGGAATGCATCCATTTCTTCCAGATTGCCTAATTTGTTGGCATATAGTTGCTCATAATATGTTCTTATAGTTATTTGTATTTCTTCGGTGTTGGTTGTGATCTCTCCTCTTTCATTCATGATTTTATTCATTTGGGTCCTTTCTCTTTTCTTTTTGATAAGTCTGGCCAGGGGTTTATCAATTTTACTAATTCTTTCAAAGAACCAGCTCCTAGTTTTGGTTTCTACTTCATTGATTTCTGCTCTAATCTTTATTATTTCTCTTCTCCTGCTGGGTTTATGCTTTTTTGCTCTTCTTTCTCCAGCTCCTTTAGGTGTAGGGTTAGGTTATGTATTTGAGACTTTTCTTATTTCTTGAGAATGGCTTGTATTGCTATATACTTCCCTCTTAGGACCACCTTTGCTGCATCCCAAAGATTTTGAACAGTTGTGTTTTCATTTTTATTTGTTTCCATGAATTTTTTTTAATTCTTCTTTAATTTCCTAGTTGATCCATTCATTCTTTAGTAGGATGCTTTTTAGCCTCCATGTATTTGGGTTCTTTCCAACTTTCTTGTGATTGAATTCCAATTTCAAAGCATTGTGGTCTGAAAATATGAAGGAAATGATTCCAATCTTATGGTACTGGTTGAGACCTGATTTGTGACCCAGTATGTGATCTATTCTGGAGAATGTTCCATGTACACCTGAGAAGAATGTGTATTCTGTTGCTTTGGGATGGAATGTTCTGAATATATCTGTGAAATCCATCTGGTCCAATGTGTCATTCAAAGCCCTTATTTCCTTGTTGATTTTTGCTTAGATGATCGGTCCATTGCAGTGAGGGGGGTTTAAAGTCCTTTACTATTATTGCATTATTATCAATGTGTTTCTTCAATTTTGTTATTAATTGGCTTATATAATTGGCTACTCCCATGTCAGGGGCATAGATATTTACCACTGTTAGATCTTGTTGGATAGACCCTTTAAGCATGATATAGTGTCCTTCCTCATCTCTTATTACAGTCTTTGGTTTAAAATCTAATTTGTCTGATATAAGGATTGCCACCCCAGCTTTCTTTTGGTGTCCATTAGCATGGTAAATGGTTTTCCACCCACTCATTTTCAATCTGGGGGTGTCTTTGGGTCTAAATGAGTCTCTTGCAGACAGCATATCGATGGGTCTTGCTTTTTTATCCAATCTGATACCCTGTGACTTTGGATTGGGGCATTTAGCCTGTTTACATTCAGGGTAATTACTGAAAGATACAAATTTAGTGCCACTGTATTACCTGTAAAGTGACTATTACTGTATATTGTCTCTGTTCCTTTCTGGTCTATGTTCCTTTTGGGCTCTCTCTTCACTCAAAGGATCCCCTTTAATATTTCTTGCAGGGCTGGTTTAGTGTTCATGAATTCCTTGAATTTTTGTTTGTCTTGGAAACTCTATCTCTCCTTCTATTCTGAATGACAGCCTTGCTGGATAAAGTATTCTTGGCTGCATATTTTTCCCATTTAGCACATTGAATATATCATGCCAGTCCTTTCTGGCCTGTCAGGTCTCTGTGGACAGGTCTGCTGCCAGTCTTATGTTTCTACCCTTGTAGGTTAAGGACCCCTTGTCCTGAGCTGCTTTCAGGATTTTCTCTTTATCTCTGAAATTTACAAGCTTCACTATTATATCTTGAGGTGTTCACCTGTTTTTATTGATTTTTGAGGGGGGGCTCTCTGTGCCTTGAGTGCCTGTTTCCTTCCCCAGATTAGGGAAGTTCTCAGCTATAATTTTATAAATAAACTTTCTCTCTCTCTCTCTCTCCATCTTCTGGGACCCCTATTATCCAGATATTATTTTTCTTTATGGAATCACTGAGTTCTTCAAGTCTCACTTCATGATCCAGTAGTTGTCCTTCTCTCTTCTTCTCAGCTTCCTTATTTTCCATAATTTTGTCTTCTATATCACTGACTCTTCTGCCTCCTTTGTGACAGCATCTCAGTAATAGCATTTTTAATTTCAGCCCAATTAGATTTTAGTTATTTTATTTCTGTAGTAAGGAATTCTCTAGTGTTGTCTATGCTTTTTTCAAGACCAGCTAGTATCTTTATAATTGTTGTTTTAAATTCTAGTTATATCTGTATTGATTAAATCCCTGCCAGTAAGTACTACCTCCTGTTCTTTCTTTTGGGGTGTATCTCTCTGTCTCATCATTATGTCCAGAAAAGAATAGAAGAAATAGAGAGAAAAGACAACAACAACAAGAACATAAAAAAACAAACAAAACAAACCAGAAGAAAAAACAAAACAATATAAGAAAAAATCAAACAAGAAACAAAACAATAAACTAGATCCTGGGTGTATTTGGTCTGTCTGTTAAAAGAAACTAGATTCCAACATAGGAAAGAAAGAAAAACTTATATATATACCAAACTACAATACAATCCAATGAAGGAAACCAATAATAATATGTATATAACATATATATATAAATAAAAATTTAAAAAAGAATGAAAAAATAAGAACATAGCTGAAAAAAAACCCTGAAAGACCAAAGAGTAATAAAAATAAACTACAAATACTATAAACTGTTTTCCCCAAGAGCTGAAGTTTTGCAGTTCTCTATGATCAGTAACCTTGGTGCTAACCAGTTATTCCTGCTGGTCCTCTGTGGAGGGGTCTGTTGCACTGATTCTCAGGTGCCCTTGCTCTTGTGGAAATGCGCTGCCCTCTCCAGGGGGCCAGGCTCAGTGTAAGAGGCTCCAGATTCCACTATGTGGTGCTATTTTGCTCCCTGAAAGTTGTTCTTCCTGGGGAAGGGGAGGGGAGGTGTCTCACCTTGCTTCTGCCTTTTGCTGGGCCCCTGAATGTAACTCTTTTCTTAAACCTTGCTGGCCAATGGGTGACAGAGACTATGTTCTTTGATACATGAGTCCCCATGTGGAACCCTGAAACCACTACTCACTTGTCACTGAGAGTATGTGGCCTCTGTCTCCCAGAAGATACTACCTCAGGTTCTTCAAAGCTGAGATGCAAAGCCCCATTCCCAGAGACAGAGATATCGACCTTTTATCCAAGTAATACTTAGGTTGGCCTAAGCATGTGTGTTGCAATGAAAGCAGCATTGAACATGGAGTCATACAATTTGGGTTTAAAGCCCAGTCCTTCCGCTCCCTAGTTGTGCATTCAGGCAAGTTTATGAGCTTCAATTTCATCAGTATAATGAGTGTAATAATACTGATACATCGGGTTGTTTGAAGGGGTAATTGAGATTCTGTTTGTGAAAGTCCCCAGCACATTGATCCTCTCAGTATTTGGGCACTATGAGTTCCATCCATTCCTGGAGGGATAATTCTAGTGGGTCCTGGCTTCCTCCAGCCTGCATTGCTGCTCTGGCTGCTGGTTCCTAGGCTCTCACCACTCTGGCTTCCTGAGGTCTTCAGTCCACTCAGTGCTGACTTCAACCCCAGAGGCTACTACATGAGATTTGTACTTCCCTGCACTCTGGTCAGAGCTCTCCTCAGCACTGCTCTTGCCACTGGATCCCTTCCAGTCTCCAATGCACACCTCACTACAGATGTCATTTTTCCTCAGGTCTTTCTTGAAGCTCCTTCCAGCTGTCATCACCAACTCTATAGAGACATTCCAGTTTTGTCTTCCTCTAACCAGCTGACATCTTACTTCTCAGAGTCCCTGTTCAGTATCTAAATAGTCCACACACATGACTGAGAGCCTACTAAGTCAGATACCTACCAGGTCAGACACTGGAATCACTGGGCTGTTGCCCTCAAGGAGCTTAGAATTTAGAAGGGAAAATAGACAAACCAGTTATAACAATACAGTGTGAGATACATTAAGAAAGAGAAAAGCAGAGAGCAGAGATGAGGCAGCTTTTCTCTATAGACCTGCCCCTCCAGTATTCCAGTTTTGCAATCCCAGAGAGAGTTCTATGTCTAAAGCTTTGAATGCAGGAGAACATGATCACAGCTCCCAAAGGCTGACAATGAAAAGGCCTTGCAGGGTTGTTATAACTTTCCTGTGCTGTGTTTCAGGGCTGGAATCAGTGAGATGCGCTTATATTCTCTCATGTTAGCAACCACTTTGCTTCCTAACCCCTACACTGGAAGGAATCACTTGTGTAATTTCTACCCATGGTAGTCCCTTTCCCTCTAATGCCAACAGGCTTCCCATGTCCTTTAGACACTAACATAGCACAGGCTGTAGGCCAAATTCATTTATTCATCCAGAAAACACTGACCATGTGTTATTAAAACCGTGCAGAGTGCCTCATGGTTATATAAAAATGATTCCTCTAACTATAGGACCTGAGCTTTGCTGTTTTATACCAGTGAAGGTAGATTTGGGCAATACTCTCAACTCTTTCACTTGCTTCTCATGTAACCAGTGGGACATTTACAAATATCAGTCACAAAAGATCAGGATGTAATGTCTTCACAACTCATGTGAAGATAGTTAGCTCACAAGGGAACTGGACTCAGAACCTTGACTTCATCAGAGGTACATTCTATGTTCTTGACCTAAAATGAAGTCATCAGCTCAGAGGAAAGGTCCAATATATGGATTCAGGGCCATAGCTGCTTTCCATGATATGGAGCTAATGAGCCAATTCTAAGAAATATATTATAAAGAAGAGTCTGTGCCTATTCATATCAAAGTTTCCATCAATTAACAAATTAACAGAATGAAATAATTGCTAAAATAGATAAAACAAAGCATATTAACAAGAGAAGCCATGACTAAAGAAAGAAATTCTTGTATAAAAATATTTCAAAACTTGGCCCTCAAATCATGGGTTCTTGAGGGTAGGGACAGTCCATTTACCTCTGTATTCTCAGAACACAGGAGATAGTTTTTTGAACACTGCTTAATAAATAGTAGGTACAAGTATCCAAAATGACTTGTCAAAACTCTGTAATAATATAACTTATAAGAAACTAGTTAGTTGGAATAATATGTGCTTATAATAACATAAGTCAAATACAAAATGACACATAAATCCATCTTACAAATGTATTATGTTTTAAACCAAATATTAATATAAGTACAAGTTAAGAACATAAAGGATGTGAACCAAGAACTGGCAAGGAAGAAAGATCTAAAAATGCTTTCAGAATTGTTGAAAATGTTTACTAGTTCAATTCTTACATAGTTTGTGAATATAAAGACAACACAAAAATTTTAAATAAAGGGTGGGGAAGGAGAACCTAAAATTTGGTAAAAATATTTACTCCCATCTGTCTGCCATGAATTTATCAATCCCAAAGAGATTTTTGGTTTTTAATATTCCCATGTAATCAGTAGAAAATACATGTAAACTGGGCCTTCAGAACAACAACATCCTTGAAAATTGTCATTGTTCTCTAAACCACCCATTTCCGGATTCTTTAAATACGTCTAGCTACTAAACAGAACCATTCACAAGTATGTCATTTTGGTTCACTGAAACGAATTCTTTCTTGTCCAAGAATGAAACAGTCATTTAAAACAACCCATTTTTCCTTACAAAATAAAGTACCAAGAAGATTAAAAAGTAAAATAAAAGACAGTAAGAAAGTCTCTTGCAAAAGGCTACTTGCTGCTCCAGCAGGACACTTGATCCTTCTCTTCTACGTGCTGCAATAACACTGGGACCCCCAGAGCTGAGGCACAAATAATGCAGGGTGCCTGTCTCCATCCAGCCTTTCCTCCACTTGGCACTTCAACAGCTGGAAGGTAACTGACATGCCTTGTGGCTGCTTTCTAAATCTTCCAACCACAGCCTACCATTAAGTTCAATGCCCCCAGCCCCACTCACTCCCTAGAACCAGCCAGAAGAGAGCTGCTACCAGTCAATGAGTAGATTGATTACCTCCAGAAAGAGAAAGGCTGAATTTAAAAATGTTAGGGTGGACTTTGGGCAATTCTACGAGAAAGAAGTACTCTTCCTAGACTCCCCAAGAGCTGCTGGGGAGCTCTTGGGGAGAAGAAAGTGGTCTTTGAAATGTTTGTTTCAGAACTCAAAATTAAACTCATTACTTGGTCACTCTGCTGTTACTTTCTTTAGTCTAGAATAGCATCCCAAATAAAGATTAAAACCAAACACAATTTGTCATAGGGATTGATTTGAAATAATATAATAACTAACATGATTTCACATTAATCTTAATAGTTATTTTAAAAATACAGGTACTGGTTTTCTTAAATAAGTATTTCAAAAAATTGAAAATAATCTCTGAGTACATATATTCTGATTTGTTTGTTTTCATTCATCCCATATCCATGTATTGAACACTTATGGCAGCCCATAGCACCAAGTCAAGAAGAGCAGTGTGGTGTAGAGACCCTTGCTATTCAAAGTGTGGCTCCAAACCAAAATACGGACATCAGCAGAGAGTTTGTTAAAAATGCAGAATCTGGGGCGCCTGGGTGGCTCAGTTGGTTGGGCTACTGCCTTCGGCTCAGGTCATGATCCTGGAGTCCCTGGATCGAGTCCCGCATCAGGCTCCCTACTCGGCACGGAGTCTCCTTCTCCCTCTGACCCTCCCCCCTCTCATGTGCTCTCTCTCATTCTCTCTCTCTCAAATAAATAAATAAAATCTTTAAAAAAAATGCAGAATCTGAACTTGTATTTACCAAAATTCCAAGGTGATTTATATGCACATTAATTCCAAGGTGATTTATATGCACATTAATGTTCATAAAGCACCAGTGTAGAACAGCAGTCTCTAAGTTTTTTTTTTAAGCTTGTATCCCTATCCATTTTTAAAAAGTAATACTCTCCAATACATGTGTATGTATTTATAAATGACATATGTACTATTATAAGAATGCACATAACATATTTTATAAAGAATGCATAAAAATAAAAATTAAAATACTAAGTTAAAAAAGCACATTACATATTTTATAAAGAATGCATAAAAATAAAAATTAAAATACTAAGTTAAAAATAGGCATTCTAGTAATTTCTTGTCATTGCCTCAATGGATCATCTTGAACACACACCCATTTGCAGATCCCTGGCCATGAGGCCAGTGTACTGGGCTTAAGATATGAAAACTTGGGTTTGACTCCTGGATTTACCACTTCTTAGCTTTAGTTCCCATGAAGACTTGGGATAATCCATAGCACAACTCCAGTTGCACAGCATTCTGGGTTATCGAGGGAAGAGGTAAGAGAGAAAGGGAGCTAGCTAGAAGAGGAGTCATGCTCAGGAAGAGGCTAATAATCATAAATCAAGTCCCTACAAGAGAAAGGCAACCCCAGTTCAGTTTATAAGTAGGTTTACAATCTAAAGGCAGTCCACATCTTCAGAAGTTGTGAGTAGTAGTGGGTGGTGCTGCAAGGCAGTTATTGACTGGGAGACTAAACAGGAAATAGAAAACTAGTGAGAAGTGGAAGCAGGTGCCTCCTGGGAAGAATGGAAAAGTGGAAGTTTGGAGACTGGTAGAACTGAATTTAAATGCTGGCTCTATCCTTTATAACCTTGGCACATTACTTAAACTCTGAGTCTCCATTTATTGTCAAGTCTAGTAAGAGGCTACCTTGGACTGTGGAGAAGTTTCAATAACCTCAAGTCACTCCAAGGAAACCCACCTTGGCTTGAGGTCATTCATGAGGAAATCGACAGAAAAGGCAAAAAATTCTAAATGAGAACAACCTATTTTTTTCCCAAATCATCCCAAATATGATGGTTAATTTTATATGTCAACTTGACTGGGCCACAAGGTGCCCAGATATTTGGTCAAATATTATTCTGGGTATTTCTGTGAGGTTGTTTTTGGATGAGCATAACATTTAACTAGATAGATCGAGTTAAGCAGATTGCACTACCCAGTGCAGGTGGCCCTATCCAATCAGTTGAAGGCCTGAATAGACTAAAAAGGCCAACTCTCCCATTAATAAGAAGTAATTCTTCCTGCCTAATTGACTTTGAACTGCGATATTCACTTTTTTCTGACTTTGGACTCAAACTGAAAAGCATCCATTCTTCCTGGGTCCCAAGCCAGCTGGCCTTAGAGACAGAACTACACTATCAGCTCTCCTGGCTTTCCAGCTCCAGATGTTGGAACTTGTCAGCTGTCATAATTACACAAGACAATTCCTTACAATAACTTTCTTAATATATACATATTACATATGTATATATAAACTATAATTATTATATATTAAACATGTATATAAATATATAACTAAATAAACAGGGTGCTATTTTTTTTTAACTCATGCACAGGGTCATTTCCCAAAAAAGCAGAATGTAAAGGCAGTCCCTTTCTGTCAGTATTGAGACCTCTGACTTGCAAGGTGCTGGAAACCCATTCTCATGGTCTTGGCGCCCCCTGCTTACACCTGGTGATCATGAATCCAACTGTTATGTGGCCACTTCATGATTAAGAATCTACTTTGTTCTCCTGTCCCTACATCCTCTTAGAAACTGTAGAGTGGAGTAGATAAGAGTGCCCATTTGGAGACAGACATATGTGGGCT
Source organism: Neomonachus schauinslandi (assembly GCF_002201575.2). Classification (NCBI taxonomy): domain Eukaryota; kingdom Metazoa; phylum Chordata; class Mammalia; order Carnivora; family Phocidae; genus Neomonachus; species Neomonachus schauinslandi. Next base: position 84,253,362 of record NC_058403.1, on the reverse strand, counting down.
TGAGTGCTTGAAAATGCTTAACACACAGCACCCAAGGATGGGGTGCACTTTTCTCAGAGTCATAAATGAATCTGGCAGGTCCCAGCTGTAGCTGACCAGAGAGTTAGTTCCTTCTGGTACCACATTCCTGAGAGAACAGAGCAGTTCCAGGTTGTTAAGATGCTAGGACAGGAGGAGGCCAGAGGGAAAGGTTTGGTGGGAGGAAGGAGATGTAAGGTTGGGCTTAGATTTGAGAAATTGCAAGTCTATAAGGTCATTAAAATGTTCAAGCCATCAAGCAGCTCCCCATGTTCTTTAATCCCCTAGAAGCAGAGTATCAAAAGACCATTTCCAAATTCCCTCAGTTAACAAAGCAAAAGTGAATGTCCTCCTGCTCGGTGGTTTTTCATTAGTCCTGACCGAGGGTTGAGCATCCTTTCATCTACTGGGTACTCATTGCATTCACATGGGCAGGGGCTGACAATGAGGGTGTGCTACTTTAATTCTCAGAGAAGCAATACAACATTGGTGGATTTCACTAGATTCTGGTCTCAATCAGATACTCCTTTGACTTGTGGGCCCACCACTTACTAACTGTGTGATCTTGTCAAATTAACCTGTCTGAGCCTCAGTTTTTATTCTGTACAGTGGAGATCATTATAATAATAGTTAATCTTTATGGATAGCTTCCTATGTGCCAGATACAGTATTATTTGCTTTATGTGGATTATCTCCCTTTATTCTTCTGGCAAGTCTGAGTTCTGTACTATAATAACTCTCCCATTTTACAGATTGGGAAATCAAAGCTAAGAGAAGTTTAGAAATTATTCAAGGTTACATCTACAAAGTGATGAAGTTAAGATTCTCTCTCAGACAGTAAAGCCATATAAACAAGATGATGGCTAAAAGCACTTAGTGCCTTACAACTGCAGAATTAAAGCTACCGTGACGAAAGCCTCAAGTTCCTCTTTGGTATTTGTGAGGAAGATGGGGCACGAAAGTACTTTGTAAACAATAAAGTGCTAAGCTCATGCGAAGAATTCTTGCTAAGATCACATGTTGCATTCTGCATTTGTCCCCTGACCCTGAGAGCTGAGGAGAAGTCAGTATGGGGGAGGCAGCCAGTGAAAACATGAAAGCTGATCTAGACCTTGAAGAAGTGGGTTTGGGCTTGTCACAGCCAACTTTATGTAATCTACCTGTGCATGAGCTTCAGGGTGTCATGCAAATTGTTGAAAAGTTTCATTCATTAAGTAAAGAAGTTCTATGTTTCCTTACAACACAAAAGACAAATTGCCAATGAGGTTCTATAAGCACAAAGAGAATCTTTTTGAATTAATGACTGGGTTGAACAATTCTCAGAATTGGAATTGTTGATGTTCCTAGAATATGACAGAAAGTCTCTAAATGGGGAAAGCAAATGTGATCTATGCCTAGTGAGGAAGGCATGATCATTCTATTTCCAAAATAAGGGGAATGATGAAAACACAACTTTATTTACAGAAATGAAAAATTACTTTTATAAGAGACTAGTTTGCTTTATTTGTGAATCACTCATTCATTCTTTCATTCATTCAAAGAACATTTACTAAGTACCTTACATGTACCAGGCCCTATGGTAGCCTAGTGCTCAGTTTCTATTATTTTTGAATTCTGCAGAAATTCCAATGAGAAGCACTGTGGGAAACAAAATATAAAAGAGTTTTAATCTGTCACAAAACAGGCTTTATTGGCCATTTCCAAGTCATGGTCTGAAAATTACCAATCAAATGCAATACATTAATATGTTGGGTGAGATGCCTCTACTGCAAAATGCTGGGAGGACACACCTCCTAGTGCTCACAGTAAGTGTGTGAATATGTCCCAGCAGTAGTCGCCTATGAAGAACCACGCTGACATACAATTCTGGTGTTTAAATGGCTGCTTTGAAGCAGAGAAGTCCTCTGACTTAAACTTCTAGAATAGAAGATCAATGGGAGACTTTCTACATTTCCAACCTGATTTCAATTTATATAGGACAAATCAGACTCTCCTCCTTAAGTTAGCATCTTAAGTTACTTTTAGCAAACCTGGGATAGAGAAGTAACAGGACCACTTTTCTAAAGTCACTTTACCAATAGAAGCCATTTCGTGTTCTCCAGACATTTGTCTATATAGTTGTTGTTATTACTATTATTATTATTATTTTAGCAGTCATATATCTTGTGCAGTGTATGAAGGCAGCTGTCCATTGAAGGAACATTCTGAGCTGAAGTCAGGCTGCGTATCATGTTTTCACATTTGAAAGCATCTGCTTCAGAATATACTAAACCTAAGATTAAGTAAATTGTGAGTAGCAGAACACTAAATACAGTATATAATCTGTGATGACATTTCGACAAGAAAACATAAAATCTCAAAAACCATACTATATATTTTCTGTGGGTGCACATAAATCTTTAGTATAAGTATGACGATTCCATGCCAAACTGATGACAGTGTTACCTTGAGATGAGAGTGGGATAGCTCAAAGAGGGGATCCAAATTGTGATGATAGTCTTTTAGGGTTAGTTTTAGCATTATGTGACCAAAAAATCTACTTAATAGTGACTTATTCTCTCATATAAGGGAAGTCCAGAGATGGACAGTACAAGTATGAAGATTCCATGAAGTTAAGGAGCGTGGCTACTTTCAGGGTTCTTCTCTGTCATCCTTAGGGTGTGACCTCATTCTCATGCCCAAAATGACTGCTCAAGTGCCAGCCATCACTTCTAAATTCCAGGGGGTATGATGGAGGAATGAAGAAAAAAAAAAGGAATACAAGACATGTAGCAGCTATCCTTTAAGGCAATTTCACAGATGCTGTCATATAACATTTCACCCACATTTTTATCAGCCTGAATTTTGTCAGGTGGTGGATTCTAGTTACAAGAGAGGCTGGACAACGCTGATATTTTACCTGGCCATGTCTCCAGGTCAAATGATGGGTTTCATTACTAAAATCAAAAAGGGAGGATAAATGTTGGGTTAGGCACCCGAGGTTTATTGCCTCAGTCATCAAAGGTCTTTGACCTAATCTGTAATGTTTTAATGTTTTACAAGGGGATAATTTATCCATTACTTGTGTAACTAAAAATCATTTTACAGTTAAAAAAAGAGGGGGTAATTCCCTTATTTTGAGATACTACTAATCTGAAAATGTTTATGACCCCTTCAAAATGTGTCTAATTGACTTCAAGACTAAGTTTTGCACAAGGGGAAAATCAAGTATTCTTCTTGAGTCCACTGTGATTAGGTGGAGTAAGAAGCCTTGGAGACTTAAATGGAGATTAGCTTTGGGGCACAGGGTTATAAACTCCTGAGCTGCACCCCACTTTGACAAGTTGGCCACATTCCATTCTTCCCTATCTTGTGTGTTTTTTTCAAACTGTAGTCAAACACACATAAAAGTTACCATCTTAATCATTTTTAAAATATACTGTTCCATAGTATTAAGTGTATTCACATTGTTGTACAGCCCCGATTTTTAGAACTCTTTTCATCTTGCAAAACTGAAACTCTATACCCATTAAACAACAACTCCTCATTGCTCCCTTCCCCCAGTGCCTAGAAGTTACCATTCTACTTTCTGTCTCGATGATTTTGACTACTCTAGGTACCTCATATAAGTAGAATCACACAGTGTTTCTTTTTGTGACTGGCTTATTGCACTTAGCATATGTATATTGTCCTCAAGGTTCATTCATGTTGTAGCATGTGTCAGAATTCCTTTCCTTTTTTAAGGCTAATATTCCATTGTATGTATATACCACATTTTGTTTATCCATTTATCTATCAGTGGACAATTAGGTTGCTTCTACCTTTTAGCTCTTGTGAATAATGCTGTTATAAACATGGGTGTGCAAATATCTCTTTGAGATCCTGCTTTCAGCTCTTTGGGGTATATACCCAGAAGTGGAATCGGTGGATCATATGGTAATTCTGCTTTTAATTTTTTTAGGAACCTCCATACTGTCTTCCATAGTGACTATACCATTTTACATTCCCACCAACAGGACACAGGGCTCCAATTTCTCTACATCCTTGCAAATACTTCTTTTCTTTTCTTTTTCTTTAATCCTTTGACTATTTCTTAATCAGGTTGTTTTTTTCTGTTGAGTGTGAGTCCTTCATATATTCAGGATATTATGGTTTGCAAATATTTTCTCCCATTCTGTGGGCTGTCTTTTTGCTCTGTTGACTGTGTCTTTTGACGCATCCTGCCTATTGTTTTGCTACCATGACTGATCTCACATTGAGATGGCTCTTTTTTGCTTTCTACTGATCCTCACTTCAGTTTTTTAAACAATGAGCTCAGGCTTCTATAGTAATGCTCCAGCTTCCTCATCTGATTTCAGTCTTGGGTCCCCCCCATCCTTTAATGAAGACCTTGAAACTTACTTAAGAGCTTGTTTTATTCTTAAATTCTCCATGCTTTTAGTTATTGCAAATAATTTTAAAGATTAAAAATAAGTTACTACTGGTAAATTGTATATTATGTGTATTTTACCATCATAAAAACATACAGGTGAAAAGATGTCTTATGTACACCCCTATTATATAAAAGAACCATATTACAATTTTTAAAAAATCTGTAGAAAGTTGCAGCTATAAAATTTATCATCATTCTGTTCATTCTGAGATGATGGAAATATTTGACTTTTCAACTTTTAAAAGACACATAAAATTAAGCAAATAAAATGACATTCAAGAGCCATATAATCTAGGGAAGGAGAGAACCACATCAGAAACCTAGGTTAGGATTTTTGCAAAATACTGTCCAGAGGCTGAGGTTTTAACCTACTTGCAGGCTAACAATCAGCCTGCCACAGTTTCATGTATGCTGGAAGAATTCATGAGGCTCCTCGGTCAGAGAAAAAGGATCTTACTCACAGCATTAGCAGTAGCCAGAGTATCTACATTTTCCTGCACTCTTCCTTGAGCCTCAGCTGCCACAAGGTGGTACAAAGAAAGGTGATATCTGGATAGACAATGGGTTGCATGGCAGGAAAGAACTCTGGGCTCAGAGAACATAAATCTTTTATAATGGGCAATAGTATAGTCTGACTATACTTTGCTCCGGAGGGAAGTGTAATCTCTACCTTTCAAGGCTGTTTGGTATAAAAACATCCTTAAAAAAAAAATAACCCAGGACAAAGACTAGTTAGTGCCTCACTTGAAAGACATGCAGAAACATGAGAAAGCCATGGGCCTTACCTTTTATTTTGTTTGTCAGAGCTTCCTGGCTACCAAGGCCAAGAGGTTCATATTCCTGCAAATAAATACACAGCTCTCCTTAAAAATGGAGCATGGCAGTTTAACTAAGGCAAGCTTTTATTCTATCCCTAAGTTATAAGGTAAAATAGGCACTTGGAATCTTACCTAGGACATAAATGAAACAACATAATAGTGTATTCAGAGTTTTACACAATATGGAGAATTTTTTTCATATAGCCATTGCTTATATAGGTGTGAGAAAAAAACAAGGAAAAAATTAAATCAAATCTCTGTGAAGATCTATTTATGAAGACATTCTATGTATTTCAATAGTAATAAAGTTTTAAATGTCTGATTTCCAACATGGTAATATTTATCAGGTATGTATAAGTAGCCAAAGTTTAGTCTAATGCAAATCATGGACAAGAGAACATAGTCAACTGCTTTTTGTTTGTTTAATATTTGTAGAATTCAGATGCTTGGATTTGTCCCTAATTTTGATAAACAGACATACCTTATTCAAAATATTAAAAGTAAACGTTGACCATCTATTCTATTCTAGGAACTGCACTATTTATTGCTTATATGAGATGAATAATATACAATACTCACATTCAAGAAACAATCCTAAACATTTCAAATAGCTTGTGTGTCTTCCACTCATTATCTTCCCTGTCACCAATCCATGTGGATGGCTTACTTCTGTAGAAGGGAAGAGAAGCTCAGCTTGTTCATAGGCAAGCAGTTGATAAGCAAGTGGAGTCTTTCTTACTTGTATTGCATTTCATCATTATCACCTCTTGAGCTTCCTTACTTTAAAGCTGTACTGCCCAATATGGTGGTGAACAGATAAACCTGGCTATTTTAATTAACTAAAATTAACGAAAATATATTAAACAAGTTCTTCAGTCACACTAACTGCATTTCTTTTTTTATTGTTTTGCTTTTGCATTTCCAACATATTTCAAATGCTCAATAGCTACATGGGGCTAGTAGCTAGTGTGTTGGACAGTGCAGACAGAATAATCTGCAGAATGTTCTATTAAACACAACTGTTTTAGAGTATGGCTTTTCTTGATAAGGTATAGTCGTTGGTTATAAACTGGATACTCTTCAGAAATAGTAGTCTTAATTTTCCATAGGAACAGATTATTCAATATGTCAGACTGCAGCCCAAATTGTAATTACATGCAGATATGTATTTTATGAATGATGTCATTAAGATGGCTAATTTCCCCAGACTTAGAAGTGGAAGCATGTGGGGTACATGAAGTTTCACTTACATGTGGAATCTTCCTTATATTTGTATATCATCTATTTTGGCACTTGGCATCATTTCTTACTAGTATCCTCAGTGGTCAGGTATTTATTTCCATGAACGGAGTTGTTCATCTTGCAAATCTTATCTGACTTTAAATATTTTTAATTCTATTTCTTATTTTTTGAGGAACCTCCATACTGTTTTCCACTGTGGCTGCACCACTGTATTCCCACCCACAGTGCAGGAGGGTTCCCTTTTCTTCACATCCTTGCCAACACTTGTTATTTCTTGTCTTTTTGGTAATAGTCATTTTAAGAGGTCTGAGGTGGTATCTCATTGTGGTTTTGATTTGCATTTTCCTGATGATGAATGATGCTGAGCATCTTATCATGTGTCTGTTGGCCATCTGGATGTCTTCTTTGACGAAATGTCTGTTCATGTCTTCTGCCCATTTTTTAACTGGGTTATTTGTTTTTTGGTCTTGAGTTGTATAAGTTTTTTATACAACTTGGATACTAACCCTTTATCGGATATGTCATTTGTGAATACCTTCTCCCATTCTGTATGTTGTCCTTTAGTCTTGTTTGTTGTTTCCTTTGCTACACAGAAGGTCTTTATTTTGATGTAGTTCTGATAGTTTATTTTTGCATTTGTTTCCCTTGCCTCAGGAGACATATCCAGCAAAATGTTACTAGGGTCGATGTCAGAGAAATTACTGTCTGTGTTCTCTTCTAGGATTTTTACGGTTTCAGGTTTCACATTTAAGACCTGAATCCATTTTGAGTTTATTATTGTGTATGGTATGAAAAAGTCAACCAGTTTCTTTCTTTTGCATGTAGCTGTCCAGTTTACTCAACACCACTTGTTGAAGAGATTCTTTTTCACATTGCATATTCTTGGTTCCTTTGTTGAGGATTAAATGACCATATAAGTGTGGGTTTATTTCTGGGCTCTCTATTCTGTTCTGTTGATCTATGTGTCTATTTTTGTGCCAATACCATACTGTTCTGATGACTACAGCTTTGCAGTACATCTTGATATCTGGGATTGTGATACCTCCAGCTTTTTCCGTCTTTTTCAAGATTGTTTTGGCTATTTGGGGTCTTTTGTGGTTCCATACATATTTTAAGATAATTTTTCCAGTTCTATGAAAAATGCTGTTAGTATTTTGATAGAGATTGCATTAAATCTGTAGATTGCTTTGGGCACTAGGAGCATTTTAACAATATTTGTTCTTCCAGTTCATGAGCATGGAATATCTTTCCATTTATACTTGTGTCATCTTCAATTTCTTTCATCAGTATTTTAGTTTTCAGAGTACAGGTCTTTCACCTCCTTGGTTAAATGTATTCCTAGGTATTTTATTATTTTTGGTGCAATTATAAATGGGATTGTTTTCTTAATTTCCCTTCTGCTACTTCATTTTTAGTTACAGAAATGTAACAGATTTCTGTATACTGATTTTGTATCCTGCAACATTACTGAATTCATTTATCAGTTCTAGCCATTTTTTGGTGGAGTGTTTAGGATTTTCTATATATAGTATCATGTCATCTGCAAATAGTGAACATTTTACTTCTCCCTTATCAATTTGGATGCCTATTACTCCTTTTTCTTGTCTGACTGCTGTGGCTAGGACTTCCAGTACTATGTTGACTAAAAGTTATGAGAGTGGACAGTCTTGTGTTTTTCCCGATCTTAAGGGAAAAGCTCTCAGTGTTTGACCACTGAGTATGATGGTAACTGTGGGTATTTCCCTATATGGTCTTTATTATGTTGAGGTATGTTCCCACGAAACCTGCTTTATTAAGGGTTTTTATCATGAATGGATGTTGTACTTTGTCAAACACTTTTTCTGCATCTATTGAAATGATCATATGGTTTTTATCCTTTCTCTTGTTTATGTGATATATCATGTTGATTGATTTGCATCCCAGGAATAAATCCCACTTGATTGTGTGAATGATTTTTTAATGTATTTTTGGATTCAGTTTGCTAATACTTTGTTGAGGATTTTTGCATCTATGTTCATCAGAGAGAGATATTGGCCTAGAATTCTTTTTGTTGTAGTGTCTTTATCTCATTTTATAATCAGGGCAATGCTGGCTCACAGAATGAATTTGGAAGCTTTTCTTCCTTTTCTATTTTGTGGAACAGTTTGAGAAGAATAGGTATTAACTCTTCTTTTAAATGTTTGGTAGAATTCACCTGTAAGGGGCCCCTGGGTGGCTCAGTCGTTAAGCGTCTGCCTTCGGCTCGGGTCATGATCCCAGAGTCCTGAGATCAAGCCCCACATCAGGCTCCCTGCTCGGCGGGAGGCCTGCTTCTCCCTCTCCCACTCCCCCTGCTTGTGTTCCCTCTCTTGCTGTGTCTCTTTCTGTCAAATAAATAAATAAAATCTTAAAAAAAAAAAAAGAATTCACCTGTAAAGCCACCTAGTCCTGGACTTTCATTTGTTGGGATATTTTTTATTATGATTTAATTTCATTGCTGGTAATCGGTGTGTTCAAATTTTCTATTTCTTCTTGATTTGGTTTTGGGAGGTTATATGTTTCTAGAAATTTATCCATTTCTTCTAGGTTGTCTAATTTGTTGGCATATAATTTTTCATAATATTCTCTTATAATCCTTTTTATTTCTGTGGTGTCAGTTGCTATTTCTCCTCTTTCATTTCTGATTTTGTTTACTTGAGTCCTCTCTCTCTCTCTTTTTTGATGAATCTGGCTAAAGGTTTATCAATTTTGTTGATCTTTTCAAAGAACTAATTCCTGGTTTCATTGATATGATCTATTGTATTTTTTAGTTTCTATTTCATTTATTTCTTCTCTAATCTTTATTATTTCCTTACTTTTATTGGTTTTGGGCTTACCATATGATCCAGTAATTCCATGACAGGGTGTTTACCCAAAGAATATAAAACACTAATTTAAAAGGATGAATGCACCTCTATGTTTATTGCAGCATTATTTACAATAGCCAAATTATAAAAGCAGCCCCACTGTCCATTGATAGATGAATGGGTAAAGATGTGGTATATACATATAATGGAATAATACTCAGCCATAAAAAAGGAATGAAATCTTGCCCTTTGCAACAACATGGATAGATCTAGAGGGTATAAAGCTAAGTGAAATAAGTCAGTCAGAGAAAGACAAACACCATATGATTTCACTCATATGTGGAATTTAAGAAACAAAACAAATGAACAAAGAAAACTGAGACAAACCAAAAAACAGACTCTTAACTACAGAGAACAAACTGATGGTTACCAGAGGAGAGGTGGATGTAATAGGTGAAATAGGTGAAGGGGATTAAGAGTACACTTATTATAATGAGCACTGAGTAATGTATAAAATTGTTGAATCCCTATATTATACACCTGAAACTAATACAACACTGTATGTTAACTATATTGGAATTAAAAATTTTAAATTAATAAAAATAAAGTTAAAAAAGTATTTTAAGATTATGTGGATGAGTTTCTTTGTTTTTATCATATGAAGGATCTTGCATAGTAATCCTTTGACCAACTTTGACATTTCTGTTCTTTGCAGAATCCTCACTGGGGCTCTTAGTCATGTACTCATTGGCACATTCACCCTCATATTCCCTTAAAATTAGTAATTCAATGTAATCTTACCGAATGCCTTACTATTTTATAACTTCTAACTGGACTTCTTTTAAAAAGCTTATAAAAGTTTAAAAATTGTAATTCAAAACAAAATCAAAGAACACAGATAAACAAAAAATTTTATCTTTTTAAAATGAATGTTCATAGTCTCTTCCCCCAACTCCTGCAAAGGTAGGCACTATCAACATCAGGGTTAGATCTTTTTTCTAAAAAAATATAGATATTCTATAAATATATATTTGTATATATATGTATAAAATATATTGTATAATATATATTCTATAAATATATATTCTACAAATATATATTTGTATATATACAAATATTTGTAGAAATTTATATTTATATTTATTTAAACATATATTACATACAAATATATACATATTTGTATACATATATTTGTAGAATTACATATATACTTATATATATATATACATACACATATATATATCCATATTTTTTCACAAATCTAGGATCACATACTATATGTTATTTTATTTTATTTTATTTTTAAAGATTTATTTATTTATTTTAGAAAAAGAGAAAGTGAGCAGGGGGGGCAGAGGGAGAAGAAGGGGGAAAGAATCTCCAGCAGACTCCCTGCTGAGACTAGAGCCTGATGTGGGGCTCAATCTCATGACCCTGAGATCATGACCTGAGCTGAAACCAAGAGTTGGACACTTAAATTGAGCCACCCAGGTGTCCCAATATGTTACTTCATAATATGAATTTTATTTCACTATTCTGAATGTATTTCCTATCCATACTAACTTAAGAAATTATATACTGTCCTAGAATATCATTTGTAGTAGTTGCAAAGAAGTCCAATGTTTGCACATATCATAATTTAATTGAACTATTCCCATCATTGGATAATTTGGTTGTCTCTCACATAGTGGCTTTATCACCAATAACCTTTTGATTTGCTGCTCTAGTACACACTTACTTTCTATATTAGTACAGAAATTTTTGAAAATTATTAGAAATAGCCAAATTTTAGTATTCTTTGATTCTTACATAATAGTCCACCTTAATTTTGCTCATTCTAAACAATAATCCATAACTCATTTGATAGGCCCTTGTGGAATCACCTGTCTGCTCAGCATTCAACTCAACTTTTGCCCACTTGCCAATGCCTCTTTTCTACACTCCCTCTTGCTCTCATCCTTTATCTTCCTAAAAAATCTACTCCTACGTATTTCATTAATAGGAAGGCATAGTTAATTAATAATAGCTTAATGTTTTCCTTCCTGAGGTTATTTGCATTTTTAACAGGGATCAGACCCTTATTTAATAAGATGAGACTCTACTGGAGGAATTGTAGGCATCTGCTAGAAGGCTGGGAAACACCCTTATAAACAAATCATATAATGTATTGCTTATTCTTATTTTGAGGTTAGCTGCTTTCTATTTATTCATTAGTTAAATTGCAAATATGCTTGATACATCTTGAGTCTTCCGTATGGGTCCAGGTGGCAAACTAAGAGTTAGCAATCTCAGGCAAAGATTACATGTTGTTGTAATACTGGAATGTCCCTTACAGTGCCAAACATAGAACACATACATAATAAATATGTGTTGTTTAATTGATCAATTAATAGTACTTCAGGCTGTGCTCATCAATCTCTAGATTGCTGACTATATTTACTTTTGCTGCCAATCCTACAGATAACATGCAGGAGACGTCCTTGAGCTAAGTTCATGGTTCCTTCACGTACAGGAGAAAGCATGGTCTTACAAAATCAGGAAAATTTGTACTGAGTCCAAATGTGGGAAATGAGATATGGTGGTAGACAGGAAAAACTTAATTTCCATTACAGACACAAAAAAATATGAACGAGGTAAGGCTCTACCAATAGTCCAATAAGAAGCCAATCATTTAAGTGAGTTATTATTATAAATGTAATAATAGGATAATATACATAGTAAAATGGAACCAGAATAGCCTTGAACTCAGCTTTAAGAGGTCAGTTAAATCCTCACACAAGCGACACTGCTTGAGCAGAGTTTTGAAGGATAAATGGGTTTGCTAGGTATCTGGGAAGAGGGAAGGAACACAGTGTGCAAAAGGGTGAAAGAACGTATCAAGTTCAATAAACTGCAGATATTACGATCTTAGAGTATAAAGTGTCAGGTACAGAGTAGCAGAGGATCAGATTGGAGATGTGGGCCTGGAATTATCACACAGATTCTGTGTGCTGTGTTAAGGAGCTGGGGTTCTATTCTCTAGTCCAGTGGTTCATCATCCTAGCTACACATTAGTACTGTCTAGGGATTCTAAAAATACAGATGTCCACCCCCACCTACATGTGTTTGAGGGGGGAGCAGAGATGTTAGTTCAACCTTGGATGTGGCAAACTGGGGATACCTATGGGGCATTAAAGGTGGAGATGGAGAGATCCCATGCGTGGTTGGATATATGTCTGGAGCTTTGCAGAAGTCTATGAGTTCTGAATTTCTGTGGGAACAGAGAGTGCATGGTTCATTAGCCTAAGTATGGGTAAAGCTATATTTGAGCCCCAATATAACAACATATTAGCTCTGTGATCTTGGGAAAGTTCCTTCTCTTTGAGTCTCAGTTTCCTAATTTGGAAGGCAATAAAGTCTGAAAATTTCTGAGTTAGGTACTCTCAAGAAAACCTCCCTTCTGGAATATCCTATGGTTCTACAGTGTTCTAAATGATCCGCCCTCTCCAGATCCCTGCCCTCTCCACAATGTTGTTTGAAGGAATATTTATGAAAAGGCTCCCAAAGCTATGAAATGATTTTTCTAACGTTGTTTACTGACCATATCCAGAAGCCGGTGATATTATACCTACATCTATATTCTGCCACATCACTGAATATTTTGTTCTTTATGTTTTATGTAGAAATATTATAGGTCAGGGATGGCAAATATTCATCACAGATGCCAACTCTAGTGGCTGCACGGGTTTTGTGATGATCTGATGTCTGCTCCTGCATTTGGGTTCCCTGGGAAAGAATGCTTGATCGACTATTAATTTCTACCATAAGCATAGAAAGAAGAACACAGGCACATATACTAATTTTTTCCATTCCTCTCAGAAGCAAAAATTTGGTTCCAGAGTGGCCAATACATCTTGATTCCCATACATGCCTCCAACTTTTACTTTTGCATATAGGGTTCTATGCCTGTGGGGAATGCTAACATCACAGATAAGACCTCTCCTATGGCACCAAGAGAATTCTGTCCTAGTACAAAAAAAAAAAAAGTTGTGTTAAATAAATGTAAGGGAACTTCCTTGACCTGATAAAGGGCATCACCTTGGTGTGAAAGGCTTATCCCTAAGGTCAAGAAGAAGGTAAGGATGTCTGATCTCACCACTTGCATTCAACAGTGTATTGGAGGTTTTTGCCAGTGTGATAAAGCAAAATAAAGTTTCTGACAAAGGACTTTTATCCAGAATATATAATGAATTCTTACAACTCAGTAATAAGAAGATAACCCAATTAAACACTGGGCAAAAGATCATAACAGTTTATTAAAGAAGATATATAGATGGCAAATAAGCACAAGAAAATATGCTCAATATCATTGAGAAATGCAAATAAAAACTGCAATGACATACCCCTACACATCCACTAAGATGGCTAAAATTAAAAAGACTGGCTATACAAAATGTGGTGAAGACATGGAACAACTGGAACTCTCATATGCTGTTGTTGGGAATGGTATAACAACATTGGGAGACAGTGTGGCAGTTTCTTAAAAAGGTAAACACATACCTATCATCTGACTCAAATATTTCACCCAGTCCTAGGTATTTACCCAAGAAAAACAAAAGCAAGGTTGACTCAAAGACTTGTATACTATGCTCATGGCTACTTTATTTTTAATAGCCCCAAACTGGAAACAACCCAAATGTCTACCATCATCACCTGTGCACTAGGTAAATGAATAACACATTGTGGTACATTCACAGAATGAAATGCTTTTCAGCAATAAAAGGGTATAATAATGATATATGCAAAACCAGAGATATATCTCAAAATAATTTTTTGAGGTGAAAGAAGCCAAACAAAATATATATACTATGTAATTATTCATAAGAATTCTAGAAAATGCAAATTAAACTATAATAATAGATCAGTGGTTGCCTTGGGACAAAAGGGGAAGGGGAGGCAGGGAGCAAAGAAGAACAGGAAAGGATTACAAAAAGACATGAAGAATTTTTGGGGGGTGATGGATATGTTCATTGTTTTGATTGTGGTGATGGCTTTATTAGTCTATACATATATAAAAACTAATCAAAAGATAATCTTTAAATATATGCAGTTGATTGTATGTCAATTAGTCCTCAATAAAGTTGTAACAAAAATTAATTACCCATCATTCTTGGTGACCATATTCGTCTTCTACTTTTATTTCATTAGAAAGAAGCCCATGACTTGCTATGGAACTTGAGCAAGTTACTAACATCACTGGGATTCAGTTTTCTCAATTTTAAGAAAGAGTTGCCTTCTACCATGACAAAAAATCTTTTTCATCATCTCTATGGTATATAAGCCACACTCAAGAAGATGGAGGAAGTGATACTTAATCTGATACTTAAATCTGGATGATAAAAGAAAATTTCCTGGGATAAGGTTAGAGTGGCAGCATTACATATTCAACGTGCAGACTATGATTTAGTCTCTTGTACCATTAGCTGCTATGGATTCTTCTAGTGATTTCTCAGTTTGTGAGGCATCTGTCAAAGATTATGTCCCAACATAGGCCAACTCAGTCCCAGGATGACAAATCAATTGGCAGGACGATTGAGGGAATCTGAGGCCCTTGGGTCGCTTGAGATTTCCCTTTAGGCTTCATACATTAGTATACATTTATAGTATTCATGAGATTGACATGGATGTGGGCTGGAAAACCTAAATGCTTTAAAATTCTGTTCCAAAAATCTTTCTCAAATGTTTACAGACAATGCTCTCTGGAATGATAAGAATTGAAAGGAATGTGAATAATTTTACTAATATTAATTTATTCTCCAAATAATAATTTTAAAGCCAAACAAATAAATAATGCTAGCATTCACTGAATGCTTACTTAGTTCCAGGCACTGTGCTTTATGTTTTGCATGTTATGTTATTTAATCCTCAAAACTATTCAAGATTATTATTTACTTTCTTACAAACAAACAAACAAAAAAACCCAACAAAACAAAACCTGAAGCATGACACTGCTGAGATACATGCCCAGCATCACAAAGCTAGTGAAACACCAGGCATGAACTAGTCTCACTACAGTATTTACAGATCATGATCTGAACCTAGCCATGGCTTTTGGATTCTGTTCCATTCCACATCCCAGTGCCAGCATGCACACCCATGGAGGACATAAAAAATATGACATAATCAGATGACAAAGAAAACATCTGCATTGATAGCACCACCTTCTATAAAAGTTTCAAAAATAACTTTTATAGGTCTCATCATTTATAGGTGCATCCCAAATGTCAACCAAATTAATATTGTTTTTTAAGATCAACATAAAATTGACTCAACACTTCTATCCTTTCAGGAAGTGGGAAATCCATGCCCTCTCCCCACCACCCCACCTTCAGAGAGATGTTTATTAACTGGTGCTTTCATGCAGGTCAGCGTTCTCATTTTCTATTCTTGCTGAACTCTGAGTCTTACTGTTATCCCATCCCCAGCAATGATTCTTTTTGTTCTGTCTTACATAAAACAGGAAGGGGCAAAGACTCTTCCTTGATTTCTTCAAAATCATGTCAATTATTTGTGTAGATGACTTCTCTGAAGTTTTAAGGCAATGGAAGAGGGCAGTTACAGCACAAAGTTGCATAGAAAACATTTTAAAACTGAATATTAGATAATCTCTTCCTTAAAACTCCTTCAATAGCCCTGCTAGAATAAATTATTCATCAACTAGCTCTCCTGAGGCTCCAGTCTTCTGCCACATAATTTGAGCACTTCCTTGTGTGACTAATCCCTCTCTTACTTTTCTCATCCTCATTGAAACTCCTAAATTTGTGATAACTTTCCAAGCTAAACAGTTAGCTAATACTTCCATATATTTCCTTTCAGTGTATAAGCCTTGGTCCTCATCTTCCACACCACAGGCAGTCTCCTTTTCAAAAACATCTATTTCCCTAAGAGGAATTCAGATGGCATCCACTAATATACACTTTTTAAAAATCCCGTTTCATATTTAATGTACTAATACCTTGCTAATTTTGAAGTTACTTGTTTGGCAACCTTAACACAAACCAGAAAGTAAGCATAAATGGCCCCTGGGAAGCCAAAGTTACCATCTCAGGCAACTTCTTCATAAAAATAAAGTTGTAGGAGAAGTAGCAGTAATGAAAAAAACTGAGCTGTAACAAAGAACTGTAAGAAAAGGTCCTGGATATGACATATTCTCAAATATGATAATACATCAATGGATTAACTTATCATATGATGAATATTAGAAAATAGCAGTCATGATAAAATAAAATGCACACAAAGATAAGACAAGCCTGCTGCACAAAGTAATAGCAAAGAAAAAAAGGAAACTAAGACATTACTGTAGAAAAAAAGAAAAAACAAAAAGCAACCATCATTGGAATATAAGAACCTAGAATTCTTTTTTTAACTAGTAACTTGTAGGGACAGTATGAAGTTTTTAATTCAAATCTTTGAAATTCACTGCTGGTTTTATTTTTATTTTTTAAGATTTTATTTATTTGACAGAGAGAGAAAGCACAAGCAGGGGGAGTGGCAGACAGAGGGAGAGGGAGAGTGAGAAGCAGAATCCCCACTGAGCAAAGAGCCTGATGCGCGGCTCCATCCCAGAACCCCAGGATCATGACCTGAGCTGAAGGCAGACACTTAACAGACTGAGCCAGCCAGGCGCCTCCACTGCTAGTTTTAAATCCTACACCACCAGCTAGAAATCAGCAACTATATGATGTAAATTTTGTAAAAAAAAAAAACAAAAAAAAAAACTGGTTGATTTACATATTTGACCACACATTTTAATAAACATAAATAAACATTAATTATTGACTGCCTACTCTGTACAGCAAAATCTTCAAGAAGAAGATATCATTGACCTGGGTTTTAAAGCATGAATAACATTTACTATGTTTAGAGCCATGGGCATTCCAGGAGGAGGGAGCACACTATGAAAGGCACAAATGTGCCAATTTTTATTCCATCAGGAGGACACAAGATCACCATGAATAGGTAGAGTATAGCTCCTATAATGAAAAGCCAAGGGGTCACTACTCCAATGAACAAGTATTGAAAAATTCATTTAAATTAAAATAAGTACTTCTTAGGAATCCTTATAAAGTGGATAAAAAATGAATTTTCTCCTTTTTTTTGAGGGTGTTAGGTTTGCAGAAAAGGATTCAACATTGAGGCAAGTAACTAACAAAGATATGTACAAAGAAATCTATACAAATTTATAGGACAGTCCCGTGATATGACTAATACCATGTCTAATAAAACATCCAGAACACATTTTTCTCTACGTATTTATATTAGTATTTATTATTTATTATATGCATACTATGCTACTTATCAAGTAACTCCAGATACCTGTATCATCTAGACTTAGTACACAAGGAAATAAATAATATCCTCAAGTGTCTAGTGCCCATTCCTACAAAGAATGCATTCACTATATCCCTAAAATTTCAGGCTCCCTTTCCCTTTTCCTTCAATTGAAAGACCTTGTTTAGCCAGACTTTGGAGCTAGAAGCAGTCCAGGGAATTTTATTCTTAGCAACTCACCTCAGTGCTCTATTCATCCCCCTTATTTTTAAGTAATATGCTAATGTTTGAATGTTGACGTTTTGAAACAATAGCTTTCTACAAACGATGTAGCCACAAGTATACACAATATTAGCAATTAGTTATATTTCATTTAGACTCATGAGTGCTTTACATCAAGTCCTAACAAGACACAAAACAATATATTCTGAAAAGTATTGGATTCTACCTTTTGATATTTTAAGAGTGCATTCCTTTCTCTCATGAATTCAAACGCTGTACTTTCTGGGCTTAACCTCTATCTCAAACTGTCAAGATGGTAACTATCTGTTTGATTGGTAATTGTTCTTTTTATTATATTTGACACACTTTCAATTGTTTCTATTGATTTATTTTTCCTAGCAACTGTTTGTGGTGATCAGAATATTTAATAAATGACTTTCCTGCTTTGCCTTCGAGGAGATGGTGTAAGTCGTGTTCAAAAATGTATTTTAAAAAACTATTACCAAGACAGTATAATGAACTTTGTACATGAAAAAGGTATAAAGTTTTTGTAAATTTGTTCTTGCTCCCATAAGAAATCTTAAGAATAAGATTTAAAGTAGATAGTAATCTAAAAAACACACACACAAACAAAATCAACTCAGCAAGCAATAGGGAAAGATAAAAATTTGATGACCAGCAAAAGTTTCCATAGTGAGCTCAGAAAATTAGCGACCAATTTGCTGGATTAAACAAAATTTATAAGGCAATTATGTTTTCCACTTGGATTGTCCCATCCATCACTTTCTTCTTTCCCCCCTTTTTCTTAGCCAGGAAAGGAACTGTAGTGGAAATTCTGCAGAAATTCTTACACATTGCGAAAATTGCCCAATCAGCTTTTTAGAAGCTGTAGAATCCCAATTACCATCAGATCTCAATAGGTTTTGGAAGCAGATTTATACAAATTTTATCTAGTTGCCAATTATGGCAAAACTGGACAATTTTCTATCCTTCTCAACTATACATCTAAGTTATTGTACCACAAAAATGTACACTATACCAGGTTCTTTTCTAGAACCTTTTGCATTTTATGAAACCCAG
Source organism: Neomonachus schauinslandi (assembly GCF_002201575.2). NCBI lineage: Eukaryota > Metazoa > Chordata > Mammalia > Carnivora > Phocidae > Neomonachus > Neomonachus schauinslandi. The sequence continues at coordinate 84,234,436 of NC_058403.1, read as the reverse complement.
TGATGTTCTTCCCCCTCCCGCTACAACATCCCACTGCTATGTGACTCTCCTTTAATCCCCCAGCACAGCTGTGCCAATAGAACTTTCCATGGAGGAAGTACGCGGGCTACTCTTGAACAACCAACTCTACTGCAGACTGACTTTCTCCTCCAGTTTTGCTCTCAGATGCCCAAAGCACCCACCTGAGCAGACATATCCTATATCTTCAGATGAGAGAGATAAATGAACTCTTTAGAGGGCAATATGAATTTTAAGATTGAAACTGAGGAAGAGGATCAAACCCCTCCATCTTTTTACAGGACTAAAAAAAAGCAATTGTGTGTATGCTTACCTGATGGCAGTCAGTCATGCTCTCTCTGTGCCAATGAAATTAATCTCAAAGCTGGTGGGAACCGTGCCTGACTTCAGAACACCAGCTCCTTCTGCTGTTGTCTGCTATAATCACCCTTCAGAGATTCTTCTGGCTTTGTGCTGTGGACGTTTACTTCCTGTAAAAATGGTTGAATACATGGCTTTATTTTGTGAAGGTTGGACAAATCTAATCATATTATGTTCTCATAAAAGTTGTATGCATGTGAAACTGAAATTGGACATGATTAAGAGGACCGCTTTCTGCCCATTTGCCCTTTGCATCATATACCAGGCGCTGATATCTCAGGATGAGGGAATCTACATTTATGTCATTTGGGATATTTAAGTAAGTCCTGAGAGAATAGGAAGGTTGGATGAATCAACTAGAATTTCAGAATTGGCTGGACTTACTTTGGAGCGAGGACTTGCAGCTGGAACCTGGGCAGGGATTCAGGAGATAGCTGCTGCTAAAAGAAAAAAAATAAAGTAGGAGACTTACATGCTTATAATCAGCATCTAACCTTTTTAAAGACAACCTTCATCCCTTATGGTGGTTTCTTTTTCCATTCAGAGGGTTTCTGGATGTTAATTTTAATCTGATTTCATCAGGACACAAATGTGGGGGGGATAAAGGGCAAAACAGATGAGTAGCAGTGGGGTTTTATCTGAACCTCAATCACTCACTGGTGTCTCTGGCTGAAAATACCAGAAAAATGAAAGTGACAGAAATAGCTAAGAGCAAATTTAAGAAGAGATGTTGGAATGCTCAAATCTAAAGACAGTTATTAGAGGAAGGAGAAACTTAGAAATCAGTAAATGTAATGTGAGAAGGAGAAGTTGGTAGAAGAGGAGGGGGAGGAGAGGGGAGGGAATCATGGAGAAAGGAGAAGGGAAGAGAAATAAGAGGGAAAGTTAGGAATTTAATTACTTGATTAGAGTTAGGTCCTAAGCTCAGTTTTGCTGTCATAAAATGACCCCAATATCTCAGTAGCATACAATAACATTTCTTTCTCTTATGCTACATGTCTATCACAGGTTAACTGCCAATGGGTAATTCGTTGTCTTCACCTAGGATTCGGGCTGACTGACAAAGAGGCCTTCATGGAGGTTTGAGAGAGGAAACAGCATGATAAAATCACAGGACAGAAGCACGGAAAGACATACTTCACTTCTGCTCACATTTCAATTGTCAAAGCAAATCACATGGCCAAACCTAATGTCAGTAAAGTGGGAATGTATATTTTGAACAATATATAATGATCTAACACTATGTAATAGCTAAAAATGTTTTGATCTTCATAATAAGATAAATGCCACTTTGCCCTTCTTGGGTAGTATTGGCTGGGGCATTTTGTACAATGTCCTGCAGTTTAGGTTTTTCTGCTGATTTTCTCATAATTAGACTGGGGTTATGGGTTTTTTGGGGAGGAAGTTCACAGAGGAAAAGTGCCATTCTTATCACATGACATCAAGGGTATATGTTATCAACATGACTCATCATTGATGTTAACCTTAGGGGAGGGCTTGTCAGATTTTTCCACTGTAAAGTCCATGGTTTTTCCTCTTTCTACACTGTACTCTTTGGATGGAAAAAGAAACCACCATAAGGGAAACCACCACTACGCACAGCCCACACTTAAGGATTGTGGAGTTATGTTCCAACTCCTTGGGGACATTTCCTCTTCTTCACAGGTGGAGGAATCTGAGGTTTAAAGAGTTTAAGAACAAGCTGACATAGTTAAGTGGCATCTATGTTGAAACCCACATCTATCTGACTTATAAAACTATTCTTTTTTCAGTACTATGCAAAAAGAAGCATAAGAATAGGGAAATGGTTAGAAAAACAGAAGGATACATCTATGAGTTGTTTCGGTGAAGCATGTTGAAAGGCATGGCCCCTTGATACTAGAGACATTCAGGTAAGGATTCCTTAACTTGCTACTCACTAGCACTGGGACTGGAGAGTTATGTTCCTTGATGTTTATAACACTATCCCATTATTGTGCTGACATGGCCTACTGGTCTGTCTTTCTACAAATATACTCTGACTCCACTCTAGTCACTAAGCCACTTTTCAAAAGGGAAACCAAGTCCTTGGAGCATTGTGAGGGGGAGCAGAAGATAAAAGTGATTTTATCTCCACTTCGTAGGGCCAGGGGATAGCTTCTAAGCTTCTAAATAGTTTTTTTTAAAGAGAGTTATAACTCTAGATCTGTCTAATAAACAGAAGGCATGTTTCTGTCACAGAAATAGTTTTTAGACAAACGAGACACTGTCCCTGAGGCTGAGAAGCAGACCAATAGGATATTAGGGGTGGGTGAAAATTCTGTGAGGTTTTTCCTTTTTACTGTGGAGGTATGATTTAATATTGACATTTTAATGTATGTGTCAGGTTCCATATCCAGTTTCTTGTAAAGTGTCATTGACAATGCAGTTCAAAGACCAAAACAACCATGTAACAGTATTGAATTGTGTTTTCTGAACTAGGATAAAATCCCTCTTCTGACAAAAAACTAAGTTACAGAGAATGTATAAAGATAAAACAGAGTTTGGGGATATTCTATATATTTCATATGATGAAAAGTCTTTATCAATTTTCATAAACAGAATAGAGAGTATGTGGTATCTGAGTCATATGTGTATATCATATATTTAATTGTAATATTGTTGCAGGATTTTTTCTCCATCAGTGCCCATGGTTCTTGGTCATGTCGCTTCGAAAAATGAAGAGGTAGACCAGACAGAGTGGTGGGGAGCAAAGCAAGGTTTATTGAGCGATAACAAAGTGATAGTACAAAGCTCCTGAGGAGGGAGGGGACCCAAGAGGGCTGTCAATGGAGTTTCTAAATCTAGGAGTTTTTATAGGCTTGTTCAGGGACTGTTTTAATCTGATTAACTCTCCCTGCACCTGTCATCCAATCAGGCTTTTGTTACACGGGAAAGGGTGGAAGGCTCCTTCCAGGGTGGTGTAAAATCCTTTTCAGGGTGGTTTTCTCTTGGGGGGGGGAGGTTGTCCCTGCCTTCCAACTATCCTTCATCAGTATGATACTTTTGTACATGATTAGTTTAAATATTCTAATGTGCAGTAATTTCTAAGTAGGCTGTGATCTTGGTTGACAATAAGGAAGTCAAGTTATTTACCCCTATTTCTTATACTACAGAAACATTTATACTTTCAGAAACAATTTTCTTCTTCAATTGCCAAGATTATCTGGACTTTCTGAGGTTGTTACATAAATCCTTTACAAGGACTGAGCTTTTAGGGCAGCGACTGTTTTGTTTCTCATTATGTCCTAGCACTTGGTACATTCTAGAACACTATACACTTAAATGTTTGTTAAATGAGTATTGAATAAATACTTTCAAGAGAAAAGCACTGTGTAAATTTAAGATAGTCTTAAAATACATAACTACATCTAAAATGAAAGGCTGTGTCTAAAGGCTAAGATCATTAATTTCCCTCAGATCAGAATAAAGTTTATTTTTATGAGACTGAAGTGGTGCAGGGTGAGACACCCTAAAACGTGCCACTTGGCATAACGATTATTTTGAGTTAAAACTAATAAATACTCAGCAGATGCAGGAAAAGCTGTGTGCCTCCCCCATAACTGCCTAAATTTAAGTTAGAAAGCAGAGCCTGCAACAGGAAGAGAGCTATTAACGGAGACTCTCTACTTAAGGAACCTATCTGCATAACTGGGCAACCTTGTTTTTCTAAACATCTCTTTCCACTTTCTTGCTAATAAGCTTTCTCCCTTTTGTGTCCTCAGACCCTCCACCTCTCCGTATCTCCATAAACTTCCTGTGGCCTCACTGTCTTTGGAATCTCTTGTCTGTGTGGAGTCCCCGTACATATGCGATTAAATTGGATGTTCTCCTGTCAATCTGTCTCATGTCAAGTTAATTCTAAGTCTAGTAAGAAGGACCATAGGGCAGAGGAGGGCCTTCCTCTCCTACAAGACCAAGTATAAGAGTCTGTATCACAGAACTTGTGTGATAGCATGTTTTCTTCCAAATACCCTGACCAAAGGCAAGAATCCCAAAGGCGAATACTGATGTGGGAAACAAAGGCAAAAGAAAAAATTAAATTTCCTTATTGCTTATAACCCACTGACAAGTCTTTGAAACAGGCCTTCCTCTGTGAGCTCAGCTGCCTTGATATTGACACTTTGCTAAGGGAAAAAGGCAATCTTAGCCCGACCCCCCCTCCCCCACCAGGATCCTGTGAGTCTACTTCAAACATATAGAAATTCTTTTAGAATCTTCCTTTATCTCTCCCCCCCAAGATATATGTTAGTAAGCATCCTCATATGGCCCACTGATACATATCTGAAGGGTCTCAAGACTGAGTTTTTACTAAATAGTGATAACTTCTAGATATTTATCTAAAATAAATCATCAGAGACTATGTCAGAGATTAACATTTGAAGATATAAGGATGTTTGTTACATAAAAGTATTGAAAATTTTGAATAAAACATAAATGGTTAATAATACGGGATTGCCTAAATAAATTAGGAAATATTCATTCTATAGCTTATTATCCACCCCTTAAAGTGAAGTATCTATATATGCAGAGGAGGGGTGTTGAATCTTTGTTTTTCCACTTTCAAGTTCTGTGACCTTGAACAAGTGTCTTATTTAATTTAACCCGATTGTGTTCTACTCAAAGTTACACATGATCATAATTTTAAGAACCAAATTGTTGTATGGGCTTATTACAGAAAAACAGCAGAACTCTGACTTTTTCCAATTTTTGTTCCTTAGAGGCACCACTTTCAGCTCTTTTAACTGATTCTTTGGGTATTTGCCTCCATACTTCCACCACTCTAAAAGCAAGGAAAGGAACAAGCTTGATTTTTTAGTTTAAGGCATTATCTATTGACTTCCTACTATGGAAACATAATTTAGCTCTCCTTCACTGCCTCTATTCCCAGGATACACACACACCCTTACTCTCTACCCTTTCTTCCCAACAGAGTTTTATCATAATTTTGATTACATCACTATAGTGTATATAGCATTATGACCACATAAACATGAGCCTTAATGAGTCATATTGGGTATTATTGATGTGAGAAACAAAGGCAGAAGAAAAATTATTAAATTTCCTTACCACCTACAGCCCACTGACAAGTCCTTGAAACAGAGTGACATTCTTCTAGGGACTCAACTGCCTCAATGTTAATACTTTGCTAAGGGCAAAAGGCAATCCTAGCCTGACTGCCCTCCGCCCCCCCCCACCCAAGGATCCTGTAAGTCTACTTTAACTTAAGTCTACATTAATGTATAAAAATTCCTTTGGAAACTTCCTTTATCTCTAAACCTCCCTAAGATACATGTTGGTAATCATCCCCCAAGCATATGGCCCACCGATATACATCTGAAGGGTCTCATGACTAAGGTTTTATTAGATGGTAATAAATGACCTTTCCCAACAATAGCTAGTCCCTTCAAGGTCCTGGAAACCTTGCTTCCAAAATTCCTTAGAGACTTAGGCTATCTCTAACCCCTTCCCAACTTATATACAATGGGCCACTCCTCATGATCCCATTGCAGCTCTTTCTGCCCACAGGTCCTTTCCCCGTGCTTTAATATTTTTGCACCAAGGACGTCTCAAGAATTCTTTCTTGGCCATTGGCTTCGAACACTAATAACATCTTTCCTACATCATTATTATTACTTTCGCTTTTCTAAACAAGTTTTGGTTTTCCTAATTGCCTTTTTTTTTTCTTTTTGGGGTGTGTTGTTTATTCTTAGCTTCCTATGTTTTGTAATTTTTATTCACAAACATTTCCCCAGTTATGCAAGTCTCTGTTCAATACACACATACACATTAAGCATCAATTTCATCCTCCTAGCGAAAGTCTCCCACGCATCTCCTGACTTCCCACATCTGGACCAGCTAAATCTCAGCTGTTTTTCTGGGACCTCCCTTCACTATAAACCTGGGAATTCTCTTTCCATCTTTTGCATGACATTTCCTTTTCTCCTGGATTCTATGTCTTCCTCTCTCTTAGTTTTCTTCTTTGTTTTGTCAGAGCACAGATCCCTGAGAAGATAATCATAGAAGATAAACTTTTTAACACTGCACAGGTCTGAAATTTAAAAAACTTCACTCATATTTAACTAATAGTTGGCTGGGAATAGAATACTAGACAAGAAATCACATACCGTCAGAATTATGAAGGCTTTGATACATTGCCTTCTAGCCTCTAGATTCGCAAATAAGAGAATAACAAAGCCAATAGTTTTATCAGCACTATGTGTCAGTCACACTTCTGTAAGGATTAATAGTCATGATCTCATGTGATCCTCACTGCAAATGTGCAAGGTAGGTGCTATGTTTAATTTCCATTTTACAGATAATGGAAACTGAGACACAGGTTTGGAGTAACTTTCCCAGAGTTTTAGGGCTACTAAATCTGGGATTAGAGTCCAGGTGAACCAGGTGGAAAGTTAATGCTCTTAACCATGCTTTACTGACAAATTGATTGGTGACCTTTTCAATGAAACATAAACTTTTAAATTTGAATATTTGTGTTATTATTTTTATTATTTTGCATTCAGTGTCCTGAAATTTCACAATGCTGTGTCTTGTGGTAGGTCTTTTCTCATTCATTATCGCAAGCACACAGTGAGCCATTTCAATCTGGAAATGCTGTGCTTTGATGCTGGAGAATGTTCTTGAGTTATTTCTATATTTGGTTCCTCCCTTTCACTTTCTCTATTCTCTGTTTCTAGATTAGGGCTGGTCCCCCTAATTTTCCTGTACTCTGTTCTATTTTCTATAGTTTTACTTTTTTGCTCTACTCTGTTTGAGATTTCTCTGGCTTTATCTTTCAAAATTTCTAATGAATTTCTTAATTTCTCCTATTATATATTAATATCCCAGAACTCTTCTTTGTGTTCTCTGAATGTACCTCTTTATTTTTTTTTTTAAGATTTTATTTATTTGACAGAGAGAGACACAGTGAGAGAAGGAACACAAGCAGGGGGAGTGGGAGAGGGAGAAGCAGACTTCCCGCAGAGCAGGGAGCCCGATGTGGGGCTCGATCCCAGGACCCTGGGATCATGATCTGAGCCGAAGGCAGACGCTTAATGACTGAGCCACCCAGGTGCCCCTGAATGTACCTCTTTATAGCATTCAAATTTATTTTCCCTCATAGGTTTATTATCTCATGGATATATCTCATATTATTCATATTCACATCAATCAGAATATTTTGAGTTTTTAAAGGAGTTTCATCCAAGTTGCTGTTCTTATTTCCACTTGTGTTTTATCTGTGTAGTACCTGGTGGCCATAGACTATTTGTAACAGAAATGTGACCAGAAGCTTTGTGCAGGTGGGTGAAATTTGTTGGCAGGACATCTGTGTAGTGAAATGGCTGGGCTGTTTCATTAGAGAATTTTTGATGTCTGTATCTCTCAGTTTTTCTCTTGGGCTAGGCTGATTCCTAAGTGATAAGTATTCTAGTCACCTGCCCATGTAGTTCAGAGTCTGGTTACTAGCATTTTGGAAGGCAAGTAGGTAAAGAGAGCCTCGGCATACACAAGGTATCCACCTCTCCTGCTTATAACACAGTCCCCTACCTTAAATGTAGTGGTAGCTCCCATTTGAGGGCCTATCCATTTTACCCTTTCCCTGGGCTTAACATTCAGTATATTTCTGGGGAAGGGTTAGGGGGAGGAGAGGGAGAAGCAGGTATCTCCATGTATGGACCAGGATTCCAGATCTGGGGCTTGAAATGCTTCTTCAACACTATCACCCATTTCTCCAGTCTTTTGCTGCATCTTCCCTTCTTCTTGTTGTCTCTCCTGAGTTTTGAGGTTAGTTACAAAAGGCAAAATAAACTGCTTTTCAAATTTTCTCACTACTAGTGAATTTATGCAATCAATTACACTTGTTCATCTGTCTTTTACTGCTCTAGTACTCTTAGTCATGGTATATATAAGCATTTTCAAAAACTCCCCTTTTAGGGCTGCCTTTGGCTCAGGTCATGATCCTGGAGTCCCAGGATTGAGTCCCGCATGAGGCTCCCTGCCCAGTGGGAAGCCTGCTCCTCCCTCTCCCACTCCCCCTGCTTGTGTTCCCTCTCTCACTGTCTCTCTCTCTGTCAAGTGAATAAATAAAATCTTAAAAAAACAAAAAAAAACTCCCCTTTTGTCATTTTAGCTGGGTTTGAAGAGGTGACAAAGGCAAAAAGTGTGTGTGTGTGTGTGTGTGTGTGTGTATGTTAGGGGGGAGGACAGTAAACCTACCATTCCTAAATAGTACTTTCTGCTTAAGTGCTTTAAGCTTCAGTTTCCTCATACGAAAATGAAGACAATGATACCTCTTAGGGTTGATAAGAAAATTAAAAGACATTAAATGAGAGAAATGAACATAAAACACTTGGACTAACACCTTTCAAGTGGCAAGCTGGCCGTTATTAATGTGCACTGACATGGTATCCTAAGGATAGACATTCAAATTAATTTAAAAATTGAAACTTATTTAAATTAAAAATATATTTAGAGTAAAGATACAGAGAAGAGTTTGGGGATCCATTTGGAAGGAAGATAGCAGGATCTTCCTGCAACTGGAGATGCCTCCAGCTGCTATTCTTCCTATCCCCCTCTCTCCCTGGACACAAGAATGTCCAATTTTTCTAGCTTCTTCTCATCTCTGGGTATCTCCTCTATTCTCTTGTTTCTCCCTCCAGACAAACTTTCTCTGCTTGCTTAAGGTGCTTACAGCTGAAAATAGCCTCAAGCTCCAGCATAGACCCTGATCTGCCTCACTCTTACTGTTCCTCAATTCCATTTTCTCAGGCAGCATTGGTGGATTGGTCCTACTTGGCAAAGAGCTCATTCTTGTTCAGTTAGCCAGAAGTTGGGACTATGAGGTCATAGTGCTACCCCTGCAGGCTATGGGATGAGGGTGCCATGGAGTAATGGGGACCTGAGATATTATAATTTATAAGAAAAATATATATTCGGTCATTCAGATGACCAAAATATATTTCTCATATATTTGGTCTTTCTCCATGGTTCCTGACTTATGGCTCCCAAAACTCTGGGTATTTTCTAAGTGTTGAGTGTGATAAAGGTGTCTTTTGTTATGTTTATAAGGTGATTTTGGGAAACCGCCTAATGATGGGGGCTTGCTGCCAGTGAAACTAACCAAGTGATTAGAGACTGGAACTTCTAGTCCCCACCCCCAGACCTCCTTGGAGGAGTGACAGGCTGGAGATTGAATAGAATTGTCTATGGCCACTGATGTTTATCAATCATGGCTGTGTAATGAAGCTTCCGTGAAAACTCAGAAAGCTTCTGGGTTGGTGAACATGTGGTGATTTGGGGAGAATGGTGCATCTGGAGAGGGCATCGAAGCTCCATGCTCTTCCCATATACCGTACCTTGCCCTATGCATCTCTTGCATCTGGCTGTTCCTGAGTTATATACTTTTATAATACACTTGTGATCTAGTAAGTAAAATGTTAGTCTCTGAGTTTTGTGAGCTGCTCTAGGAAATTAATCAAACCTGAGGAGGGGGTCATGGGATCCTCTGATTTATAGCCAGTCAGTTAAAAGTACAGTAACAATCTAGGCTTGTGACTGGCTTCCTGAAATGGGGAGGGCAGTTTTGTAGGATGGAATACTTACCCTGTGGAATCTGATGCTATCTCTGGGTAGATAGTGTCAAAATTGAGTCGAATTGAGTTAAATTCTTGGACATCCTGCTGGTATTTGAGCATTGCCTGTCGAAGGTGTAGGAGACTACCTTCCCCAAACATTAGAAATTTGGATCCCAGAACACCAAAAGAGTACCTCTAATGATGCTCATAATATAATCTTAAGAAAAAAGAGAATAATTTAAAATGGTATATATGGGACGTTACACGTTAGTATGTATATGTGTGTGTATATATATGTACGTATATATGCTAAATACTAAATACTAATAATATATACACACTCATGAGGTTGTTGAAAGAGTTAAATGAGAAATGCATAAAAAGTATTTAGCATAATTTGTGACACATTATAAATTCGATAAATGTTTTATGTTATTTAAATACACAGAAAAAGTGCTAGAGGGAAATTCACCAAGATAGTATTGGTGATTTTTTTCCAGGAAGTGTATATATGGATTATTTTTATTTTCTTATTTATACTTCTTTTCAATTGTTTTACAATGAACATGTATTTCTTACATAATCAGAAAAATAATTTTATAAACCTACTGATATAAAAAGAGAAATGGATATATAAAAGCATAGCAGTTGTCTTTAATTTTATCTTCCAACTACCAGAACATTTACTTGAGAGCTTGAAAACACTTTCTAAAATAACTCATTCCTTATTTTTTTCCCAGTTTTTGAAATTTTTATGGTACGGTGAGGGAACTTGAGAGTATGTGAGCCTTGTGATGGATAGGAGGATTTAAAAAGGTTGATTTTTCAGTTCTATGTATCAGAGTTTCCCAGTTAATAAAGCTTTGAGCAAATATTCAAAAATAAAATTGCAACATAGGAAGAACTATGTCTAAAATCTTTATACCAAAATTATATATTTTAAAATATGACAGAATTAATACGTTAATACATATAATGAATCACTATTATCTTTTTTCTGTTATTCTGGCACTCACTATCATCTTGAATATTATTTTCCTTTTTCAAGACAACCTATCTTGTTTATCCAATTCCAGAGTATAATTGCAAACTCAGATTCTCAGAAAGGTAGATTAAATGTCATCTATTTGAAAATCAGAAATTTTCTGATGAAAAAGTGCAGACTAAGAATTTTTCCTCCTTTTCTTGGTAATAAAACTAATAATAAGCAATGGTATCAAATATAAAACCCTTGTTTCAGATTTTTAGCTTGATACCCTTTCTGTTGTAAGCCTCTCCTACTTCCCTGTGTTTTGTTTATCATAAATTTCCAGGTCATTACCTACTTTGCCAAATTAGATTGCTTTTTGAAATGTCTATTAAGGCATAGGTGATTTCTGTAGCACCAGGGGATTGTACAGGTTGATTCTCAATTTCAAGACTCATTACCAAGTGGGTAACCACAGCATTTTATGAGAAAAGGAAATGTCAGCCTATACCATTCAAGTTGTATCTACTTACCCAAATGTGTTTCTTTTGGGGAAACAAAACACAATAATAACAAAAATCCCCACACTAAAGCAAATTGCTTTGGGGCCCCTGGGTGGCTCAGTTGGTTGAGTGACTGACTCTTGGTTTTTGCTCAGGTCATGATTTCATGATCTCATGGGGTCGTGGGATTAAGCCCCACATGGGGCTCTGTGCTCAGCAGGAAGTCTGCTTAGAGATTCTCTCCCTCTGCCTCCCCCCTCCCACTCACGTGCACACACACACACACAGTCTCTCTCTCTCTCTCTCATAAATAAATCTTAAAAAAATTTTTTTTTAAAATAAAGCAAATTGCTTCGCTTTCATAAAATTGACACTGTGACTCATAACTCATGTTTCCTTTTGTGCTGGGCCTTCCAGGAAGCCCAGAACTAATCAAATCCCTAGTGAGGTATTTTTGGCATCAGTATTTTTTTTTTTTTAGCAACGTGGTCTCCCAGCTTCATATTCTTTCCTACCTTCATTTCCCTTTTTCCTTGACCATATCATTTTTACTGACAATGTTTCATTAACAAATTGCAAGTACTTTTGTCAGTGTAGGTATATACAATTTCTAAAAAAACCTATTACACTTTATTAAGTAACAAGGGGATTTTCACGCCTTACTCAGTGTTCACTGTAGAAAGGCTCTATATCCCCTACTGTGAGGTTATGAAATAAAATGAATAATTTTAAGACTTAAAGTTCTTCAGCTGTATGAATCAGTATTGCCCTCGAATCTCCATTCAGTTCAATTTTATCCATAAGGCATATCTCTTTCTGTAGTTTTTGATAGATACTTATAATTCAAGATAGAATATATATGAAGTTATATAAATAAAAAAGAGGCCTATCAGATATACACACATACCCTCAAAGATGATTTCAATTTATCTCAAACAGTAATTAAATAATTTATATTTATTCAGGTATCTCACAGAAAAATTAACAGAGGTACCCAGAAAATCTTTTGGTTGGTAGCTCAAATTAAATCACCCACTGAGCCTTTTTTTTTACCCACATGTTCTCCTAATAGAGACTCATTAATAGTTGCCATGTTTACTTACATCAGCAAATCATACTAGATAAGGTATGTTACATGTCATTTTATTCTAATTATAATTATCTGTATTGTGATATTAAGATATGAGAAAATTATAGCTTTAATTCCAGCTAATGTAATTTTATAGCTCTTAGTGTGAAGAAAACTGATTGTTTTATATATGTAATTCCACCATTAGCATATTTGTATGGTACAACATAATAAAAAATGTGACTCCTATATATCCCATAGGCTATATATCTATATTATATATAGATATATAATATATATTCTATATAGATATATAGAATATATATTCTATATTGTTTCATTAGCCTAAAAGTATTTTCAACATATACATTATGAATATTATTCACACATATACATAATACGTATTATTATTGAATCCTCAAAATAGTCCTACAAGCTATAGAAGCAAAATAGTGTAGACCCAACTTCAAAAGTGTGGACACTGAATGCCAGAGAGATCATGTGACTGATGGCCACACAGTGGTAAAGTGACAGTGCCAGGATTGGAAGGCAGGTCTCTTCACTCTCGGTCCAGGATGTTTCCCCTGCAAACCACTATAACTTCTAAGCTTCTAAAAATCAATACCCCTCTCTCCTCAGAATGACACAGAGCTTCTTATGACCTCATCCTGTTCTTTCTTTTGTTAATACTAAACATGAATAACTAAGGAAATGGAGAGAGGTTTACCTATACACCCATGACTACCAGTGTTCCCACATTGCATTTATATTGGGAGAAGGTTAGCCACTTTTTAAAATTAAGGCCTGGACTTCCTTGGAGTCTTCCCAGCCTTGTGTATTTAAAACTTGCACAGATATTTTCAGTTTGCATACAGTGAAACTTTTCAGAAAATTCCCTCTACACATCAAAACATCATCTAATACATTATAGTGTTGTACATGAGTTCAAAGAACACAGTGCTTCTGAAATAAGGTAGATTTAAAGCTAAGTCAAACATATGAAGTGCATATATTCAGAAGGAAAAAACTATAATGCTAATAGGTATTTGAGATTCTTTTTTTTTATTTGTTTATTTAGTTAGTTTGTTTTTGTTTTGAGATTCTTTAAATGCCCTTTCATTCTTTTGAATTTTCCAAGCCTAGCATCTCAAATTTACATGTAATCAGAACTCTTGAATTTCTTCCCTGCCCACCACACAAACCAGGTATGTGCAGCCTCCCAGGCTTCTACAAATTATTAATGGCCTCTCCATTCTCCTTTTGCTCAGGCCGAAAACCTAATCTCATTCTTGACTCCTCTCTTTTGAGGAGCACACATTAGAGAAAACACATCCTGAATATGCCCACTTCTTATAGCCTTTACTGCCATCCTTCAAATTTTACCTAAATCTTACTTCACTAGCCACCTACTTGGCTTCTCTGTTTCCATTCTTGCCTATTCCTGTTTCCTCCCAATCCCCAGTCAATTCTCTATGCAGCAGCTGGAGTAGTCCTATTAATATGTAATTCAGACCGTATCATTCTGTTCTTCTCCAGTGGCTTCCTTAAATTTTCCCCCAGGGCTGTATGACATCTGGCTCTGGCCCGCATCCCCACCTTTCTACCATTCCTCAGTCACAGTGGCCTTCCTGCTCAATCACCTATCCTTTCTCAGCCCCTCTTCCTGGCACATACTTCCTCCCCAGGTCTTTGCAGAGTCCACTTCCTCAATTCATTCCTACCTCTGCTCAGTTTAGAGAGGTTCTCCTGACTCTACCCAAAATATTGCTCCTTCACCTTTCTGTTCTTGTCTGTTTCCTCGCCTGGCTTTGTTTTTCTTCATTGCACTATCACTACCTCACTTCTATTCAATGTACATTAATTTATAATCTGCTGTCCCCTCTAGGATATTAACACCACTGAAGACAGGGACAACATTGTTCTGTGCTCCGTCCCTAATGCTTACAGCAGTTCCTGCTCAACAAATATTTTCTTTCAAGTTATAGAGTAGTACTTTCTAATTAGAAATAAAAGGCATACTTTTGCTAAGCATGAACCAAAACTCCAATTATAGACTGGGAACATTCTGCAAAGTGCAGCTTTGACAAAGGAAAAGAATGAGCTGTCAGGAGAATTGAGAGGTTAAATGAAGAAAGTGGAAGCTGAGCTGAGCCTGACCTGAAACAAGGCATTATAGAAGCTAAGGAGAAGAGAAATAATGGAAGAAGGAAAATAAGACTGCAATTAAAAATAGAAAGGTCACTGAAGGCCAATTTCTGTGTTACGAGTGACTGAGTTCCAAAGAGGACCAAATTCTATAACCGGCTGTGGAAAGGGGTTTGACACCAGGCACAGACTGCCAAGGTTATTACTCTGTAACAGAGCTCTGTGGATCCTTTAATGATGATGGCACGCACTCTGTTGAAAGGTTAGCTGCAGAGATGGAAAGTGAACAGCAAAGTGCATGACATGATACGGCTTTAATCTAGTAACTGCACAGCGGAAGACTGAAATGTTCATTGAGTAGACAGATTGTAAGCAGAACAGGCACATAAGATAGGGCCCCAACTGTTTTCAAAGATCAGGTTTACTGGAATCTAAAATGAGGTTAAATTCAAAATATCCACGAAAAGAAACCATTCAAAGAGAAATGGAACTGGTAAAGGAAGGAAGATAAGGGGGAGGTGGTTCACATGCATATGCATATTGAGTTGACTATCCCTAGGCAAATGGTGTTGTGAGGAGAAAATAAGAAGAAATCTGAAAATGGAATCAGAAATATTGCACACACGTGCACGCACACTCTCTCTCTCTCCTCTCTCTCTCTCTCTCTCATGGCGTGATACAGATGAACCAACTTAAGATCTCTTGTTAACCATTTGGCAGTACTGTGAATTCAAAGCCAGAATTCCTGGGGTCTAAGACAGGTCCGATTGCAAATTAGTTGAGAGATCTTATGTGAGTCATTTTACTCCTCTAAACTTAACTCCTCTCATGGGTAAAATAAGAGGATTTAATTACATGATTCCTAAAGTCCATCGCAATTCTAACAATCCCTGTAATTACAACCATTGGCATTGATTTGAGGTAGGTGAAGTAAATCACAACTGTAATATGGCTCCTAAGGATTAACTCTTTCCCTTATTCTGCTTGTAGTTAATCAAATATTCATTCATCATCCACCTATCCTTCATTCAACAAACATTTTTGAGTAACTTCTATTGGCCAAGTACCACTCTAGGACTTTCAACAAGGTCCCTGACCTTAAAGAGCTTAATATAATAATCCTCTACCAAAGGGTTTAACACTATACTTTTTAAAAGTTAATTGTTTTCAGGACTTAGGTAAGACTCATTTGGTCAACTAATAAATTTGTTCATTTGCCAACATGCAGATTTATATGTATACGTGTTTGCATCTGTGTCATCTCATGAATCATACTGGAATTTTATCTACAAAATTTGTGTGTGTGTGTGTGTATGTGTGTATACACAAAGTATATATACACATGGATACAGCCCATATTTTTCCATAGTATTTATAGCTCAGTCCTACAGACTGATACATAGGACTCTAGCCCCACTGGATTCCATACTTGGGCATGGACAAAAGAATACTATTACTTGTGCAAGAAGCTGCAAGAAGCCTCTGTGTCCTCATTGAGTTGAACCTATTGGGTGGCTCATATAGAACAGAGCCCCCTCCCAGGGACTTAAGTTGTGCATTAGCCTCTCTTAAGAGTCTATTCATTTCTGAACTGATGCCCGTATATTGAAGAATGAATTCATTTCTCATTCCTTCCTCATCTTGGGGATGGCCCCTACGACTTGGAGCTTTTTTAACAGTCCTCTCTGGCAAGTTGTCTTCTCATTATTCTGATTTACCACATATCCCTAGCATTCACTCAATTTTACCAGGACTTTGTTTCACTTTTAAGTTTTTAGTATCAGAAAAATAACTGACTCCTAAACATCCACACAAGACTATTTTGGTTATGGGATTTATGCCTCCTTTTTTAAAGAATGAAGAAAAACACCTTTCTTTATGTAAAACCACCTGCTAAATAAAAAACTCATACTTATTTAAGAGCCAGATAGTCATTTCCTCCTGTTCTTTTCGATCTAGTAATCCAGAGATGTCTGGTTTTAAAGAGAAAACTAAAATTTTGAACAAAAAACATTAGTATTTGCTTTACTTAAAAAAATAAAAACAAATATAAATATACGAACACCAGATAATAGACAAATTACTATTCCAACATAAATTATATTTTTCTTATCCTTTTGTGGAAGGTGCTTAAAATACCACCTTTAATGGCAGACATGGAAATGCACTGCTCAGCTCTGCCTTCAAAGAAGGACTTGCTGTAAATGCAGGGAATGTGGTCAGCTGAAAGCCTCCATCCATTGGGTCTAGGTTGTGCTATCAGCAGTTGTGGAGAAGAGCAGATGTGGTAGCTGAGGACGAGGGGATTCTGGAAAGTTGAGTGGAGGAGTGAGACAAGAAGTACCAGTTCAACAACGCTACCTGTCGCAGCTACAGCCTATCCCACTAACTCTCTTTTCTAAGATTCTTTTAGGAAAAGAGATCCACCAGAATACCAGAGGATATACTGCCAAAACAAGTGGAGAAGGAGATGGAGGGAGTATACAAATGGACTGTGGTAGACACAGAAATGTGCTGCCTATCCTTCCTCAAGGAATACATTTCTGCCCGGCTGCAAGGAAGCTGAAGACAGCAGACAACCCCTATTCATTGGCTTCTTCAGAGTTTGCCTCAACTGCAGGGAGCCAGGGCCTCATTTTTTGAGTGGTTGGCATCCAGTGACTGAGCAATATGAAGGTATAGGGCTCTGTCCATTTCAGCCCATTGCAAATTCCTCTGATGGTCAATATTTGCTCTGGAGCTCCCATTAGGCATGCAGAGGCCCTGCCAGACCTGCATCATGATCTGAAACCCCCTTCCCCCTGCCCAGTCTTGCTTCCTGCTCCCCCCACCCCCACTTCTCTCTTGAAGACATTTTGCTTGTCTAACTCCATCTCAGGACCTGCTTTCAGGGGACACAACCTATGGCTGTGTCACTCACATGGAACAGTGTCTCTTACTTTGCATCCTCACCTCTTACGCTAGAGGGACATGGAATGTTCAAGGTAGCCAACAGCACAGAGATCTGATGGTCAGAGTCTGGCAGAGTGGGAAAAGGCAAAGGGCAGGAACAAAATCATTTTTTATTTTTTATCTCAGTCACCAGATACAGATACCATCGTTAATGGCATGGGAGACTTTGATGATCTGATGTATAGTATACCTTGCTGCTTAGGGTAATAGACAAATCTTTATAAAACTGATCCATCTTCAAATGTTCTGAGTATACTGGTTGGTTAAAAAAATTTTGCAGTGACCCTTTTAGTAAAAAAAAAAGATGATGGCCTTTTAATCTATCTGTTTTACAAATCTAAAATTTCATATGTCAGAATTATATAAATCATATCTTTTTAAAAAGCTAAAATAAAGCAACCATTATAATTAATGCTATCTCAAGGTTTGGGGAGGGGGTGCTAAGAACACTACTTTTACCGTTAGCCAAAGTGTATTTTGAAAATATTTGAACTTCCACTTAATGTCTTCACATTGAAGATAACAATCCTTCCTCTTCTCCAACCTCTTAACCAGCTCCTGCTCCCACACCTGTTCCTGGTGTTTACTTTTTCATGGAACTTAACACTGCCCCCCTGGCCTGACACACAGAATTCTGGAGAAAGGCTGACAGTGCCGGCTTTGCCCCAAGACCAGCACAAGAAGGAAGGGAGCCAGGCCAGTTGGTTCAGGCACTTCCGTAGCTGAGAACCACACAGAGGGAGCACAGCTTCTCCCCACTCTGGGCTTTTCCACTATTCCACAAAACAGTCCAAGTGAGGGTTGATAGGCTGATCTTCTCTCCATTTTTGTTTCTTCAGCTGTATACTGAGGACGTTCATGGGAACTTAACTGAGACGGCAGGTCCCGCACAATGCCTGGCACACCAAAGCTGCTCAAAAAGTGTGTGTTTGTTCATTTATTCCTGGCCTTCTATCAGGAATGTATAAAGATATGATGCATGCTCCTATCTGAGCCCATGTACCAGGTACAGCTAGCAAGGTAAAAGGAAAGGAAACTCACCCTTAAGAAGATAGCAGGAGGGGAAGAATGAAGGGGGGGGGGAATCGGAGCGGGAGACGAACCATGAGAGACTATGGACTCTGAGAAACAAACTGAGGGTTCTAGAGGGGAGGGGGGTGGGAGGATGGGTTAGCCTGGTGGTGGGTATTAAAGAGGGCACGTACTGCATGGAGCACTGGGTGTTATATGCAAACGATGAATCATGGAACACTACATCAAAAACTAATGATGTAATGTATGGTGATTAACATAACATAATAAAATTAAAAAAAAATAGTTCAGTAAAAAAAAAAAGAAGATTTCCTTATGGACTTAAGCTATTGTGCCTTCACTGCTTTGCTTTAAAACTGCCCCACCCGATCCACATCCCTCCTGATTCCAAGCTCTGCATTATAATAATTCCAAAGGGTTCTCAGCTCTAAGGGGATGGTAAAAAGTATTCAAGAGGCCCACCCTGTCTTTTTTTTTTTAGATTTTATTTATTTATTTATTTTAAAGGTTTTATTTACTTATTTGAGAGAGAGAGAATGAGAGAGAGCACATGAGAGGGGGGAGGGTCAGAGGGAGAAGCAGACTCCCCGCCGAGAAGGGAGCCCGATGCGGAACTCGATCCCGGGACTCCAGGATCATGACCTGAGCCAAAGGCAGTCGCTTAACCAACTGAGCCACCCAGGTGCCCTAGATTTTATTTATTTATCCCCACAAGTGGGGAGGAGAGGGAGAAGCAGGCTCCCCACAGAGCAGGGAGCCCGATGCGGGACTCAATCCCAGGACACTGGGATCATGACCTGAGCCAAAGGCAGACGCTTAACCGACTGAGCCACCCAGACGCCCCACCCTAACTGTCTTAAAAAGAAAACCACAAAAACAAAAAACCTTCATAGCTTCTAAGAGTTTGGATGGCACCTACTATAATCAAATACATAAAATGTCACTGGTTTGCAGTCTAATAATTATTTTTTATTTGCCATTTATTGATCATTCACTGTATGCTAGGCCCTGACATTTTATTTCCATTCTTTCATTTGCTGTATAACGCCATGCACTGGAGAAATGGGTGCTAGAGAAGTGACGTATCTAGCATGAGGTCACACAACCAGTCCGCAGCCCATTATCTGTAAAGCTAATGCCGCTTAGGCTGCATTTTGTTCTTCTCATCCTCTCTTGCTGTTTTGTTCCTCTTATCCTCTCTTCCTTTATTATTTGAAGATTTTTTGTAGTGATTTGCTTTGGTTCTTTTGTCTTTACTTTTTGTGTATCTATTATAGGTTTTTCTTTATGGTTCGTTCCTGGCTTGCATAAATTATTTTATGCTAGTTATAACTTTCTACTTTAAGTTGATACCAACTTAACTTCAGTTGTACTACAGATGTTCAGTGGTGGCTGCTGGGATCTTCCTGGTCTCTTCCCCTTCCCCACCCCTCCCCGTGGACCAGTCATGCCCGAGGGGACCCCTCTTGGTGTCTAGGCCAGGAGCACAGGTGCGTGCATGGCAGCAGCAGTGCCAGTGTCTGGGGGCATGGACACCCACGCTGTGGCACCAGGACTTGGGGGAAGGAGGGTGAGAAACGGAAGGATACGGCGCATCTGGCCCTAGGGGATGCAGGAACAGCTCCTGCTTAGGGAGCACACGTGGCATGGACTGTGGGCAGCTCTGTCAGCTGGAGTCCTTGGTGGTAAAAGCTGCAGGTGCCCATGGTGGTGGCCAGAGCTTCTGGGACCCTCAGTGGTGAAGGCTGTTGAAGTTCTTCCAGTCTCCTTTTCCCCCGTGGGAGGTGTTTGCGGTAAGGGGATCCTTCCGGCCCCAAGCCGTGCCAGCCTGTGGGATGGCATGATGCAGGTAAAATGCTTCCCATACTTTTCTCTGCAATCATCTTCAGTTTTTTTTGGTGCTCCACTGGGTTGCCACAGCTTTGTAATTGTACTCCAGAGCTCTCCAGAGCTATTTTCATCAGTGAGTAGTTGTAAAATTGTGGAGATATGTGTGTGGGGGGGAGGGGGGCATGAGAGCTAGGACCTCTTAGTCTGTCATCTTTCCAGTGTCACTCCCCATATTATTTTTCTTAAAGTGAGCATCTAAAATTGGATCAACTCCTACAGCCAGTAAGTGGCAAAGCTAAGATTCAAACCCAGATCTGTGATTTCAAAGCTACTGTTGTTAGTTTTTTTTCTTCTCCTTTGTTTATAGCTTAGTTCTGTTCCTCCCCTATCATCTCTTCCATGAGCCTCTGCTCTCTTTCCCTTGAAACCCTTCCCCCATTGTCAGAAAACATTATGGAGTCACTCTTTTTATCTTCCTACCAAAAATGAGATGGTGATTTTTTGCTAACAGTTCCTTTTCTCTGACAATTCTCTCCTCTGGAACAACCCCTTATACCATCTGTCAAAGTTCTCGGAATATGAATAGTAAGCTCCGTGCTCCCTACTACCATCCACAGACACAGCTAACCTCCGGAATAACCCCCTACCTTCTTCAAATAGCACTTGTCTCCAGTGACCTCTACAGCTACACTCCTTAGTAATTTTAACCTCTTCCCCTACTGGTGTCACAGTTCCATGACCTTCTCAGTACATATGGTCTGCGTCTCTCCTCCATTTGAGCCACCCACAAGCATGACCACATCCTGAAACTTGGCATGCCTCAGAATAACTATAACCCAGCTCTGCAAAACAAAAATTTCCCTCCTCCCACCGTAGGCTGTTTTTCATTCTTCAATTATCCTAAAGCTACTAATTACCTTCCTATAGAAAAGCAATAAGCTGGTTCCTTTTTTTCCACAGTGGGTTCTTGCTGCCTCAAATCTATTAAATCTTAAATCTACTTGGTATTTTTAAAAATCATCTACATTTGTCTACCTATGACATTTAAAAAAAAAAAAAACTTTTTCTCGATTTTTTTTTCTCCCGCCTCAAAGATTAGTCAACTGGTATTAACTTTCTAAATAAAACCTCAGCTCCTACTTTACAGGAAAGATTGGAAGCAACTGGCTATACAATCTTCTCTCTCCTTCTCAACAGTTTGGCTTCACAAGCTCTTATTTTCTCATCCAGCTCAGAGGAAGAGATTCTGTTTCAAGGAATCCCTTCAAGTGTGGCCCCCATCCCTTCCTATGTCATCCCATTCTGACACCTTGTTCCATCTATTATTTTTGTATTTTCTATTGCTTTCCTCCCTGAATCATTCTCCTATGTCTAGATTGTGCTTTCTATCATTCACTTGAAATAATTTTTAGTGGCATCCTCTAGGATTGAAGGTGTAACCTGGACTTCAAAGATGTCAATCTCTCCAGTCCTAATGAAAGATCTAGGAGGGTACAAAGGTGTTAGGGGGGACTTCAACAAGGTTCCAGAGTGCACAAGAATACAGGGACCTATGCAATCTTTAAGGTAATCTACATTATAAGTAATAGAAGTTTACCCAAAGTTGGGATGATTATCTCCACCAATTTTTAGATTTTAGGACATATAGCTGGGTAATCAGGAAAGAGTGCTAAAGCTGCTGCAGAATTTCCAAGCTGGGGAAGATTACTGGTGACTGCCCTGGCCCTCAGCCAAGGTACATAAATCCCTTTAGGGAAGAAAGCAGGTGTAGGAACAGGAACAGCACTATGCACAGGTGTCTCGGTCTTAGAAGAACAATTATGCCTCCATATATCATTTCAAAAGGTGAATAACTGAAAGAACATTTGAGATTCATCTGGTCCAGAAGTGAGTAATAACTGGTGAGCTATATTCTGCCCATAGCTGATAAGCCTTCTTTGGCCTGAACTGTGTTTCTCATAATAATTGTACCAACACATTAAGATCTGGAGAATTCACATAAATGCCATGTTTTGGTTCTTAGGAAATACTGGGAGATTTGACAGGCCAAGAGTGAAATTTCAGCATTGCCACCATTGGTTGGATCTGAGTAATGACTGCCTCATTAGATGGGGTATGCTCTTCTGTTCACCTTCACCCCTATCATTCATTCAGGATGTAGCAACATCTGAATTTCCAACTTCTGACTAAGTCCAATGTCCTAATATTACAAATGATGAAATTGGAACTCAAGGAATTTTTGTGGTAACTCCAAAGTCACATAAGTAGTCAGAGGTAGTGTCACGCCGGCTTCCTAGTGCTGTGTTCACATTCTACATTGCTTCACAAGCTTCCTTAGCCTAGCAGTTTTGATGTACAGAGCAATGAACCTAATCCTGTTGGAGATACAGAATTCAGATAATACTTTTTGCCATTATTAGCTTTCAAGCCATCCTTTTGGAATCATGCAATTCACTCAGAAAGTCTTGTCACTGGGCAGATCAATAGCTCTGACCTACTTGATTATGTAACTTGCAATTGTGTTTCCATTATAAAACTCATTACCTAGTACAGAAAGAAAAAAAAAATCCTCACTTAATCTTGTTTAGAATCTTTTCTCAAGCTACATATGCTAAAGGTCAGGGTTCCTTACCAGCTTTATAACAACTTTTTGGCTTTTCATAAGGCAAAGAAAAAGTAAAAGACCATAACTCTGATTCAACAATTTATTCTCATATTGAATACTTAAATTCACATTTAGACAGCTTTATGTATGCCATCCTGGGAATTCTTTATTTCTTTAGCAGCTTTATACATTTTATTTGTTGCTGCCAAGAGAAGAAAAAGAAAGACTTCTCCATTCCAAGTCATGATACAGGATTCATCCTTATCTTTCCCTTCCCTCCCCTCCCTTCTTTCCACTCCCTTCCATGCATTTCTCTTCCTCTCCTTTCTCTCCCTTTCCTTCTTTTTCTTTCTTTCTTTCTTTCTTTCTTTCTTTCTTTCTTTCTTTCTTTCTTTCTTTCTTTCTTTCTTTTTCTTTCTTTCTTTTTTTAAATTCTCTTCCCTCCCCTTCCTTCTTCAATCATTTATTGGTTGCTCACTGCATGCTAGTCATTGTGCAAGAAAATCTAAGGTGAAAGGAGATTGATAAAGATCCAGGTCAGATGAATGAATACACAAATAATGTAATAAATTTAATTAATGCAAAAATAACATAAGACATAGGTAGCAGACACTCTCAGTGTTCCACTCCTGTTCTCTCAGATCCTCTTACCATGCATCAGCTTGACTTTCAAAGGCAGCACTGGTATCTTTGTTGGTGGGCTGCCCTCAGGCTTCCAGAACCCATTATGCCTTATATATACACCAGAAGCCAAAAATGCCTGTGCTGGTAGAGGGGTAGCTTATAACCAATGACTAATCAGTGCAGGAATAAAAATACCCAGATCCCACCTTCCTGGCTAAATTTTGCACAGTTTTCCAGAGTATCCCAATGGGATAGTAACTATCAGTTACCCACAATAGTTGAATTAATAACATATCTCTTAAAGGCTGCCTTCCCTTCCCTGATTGCTTCCTTTCTTATCTATACATGCTCCTTGCACCTCTCAAAAGACTGCTTGACTCAAATCCTTGTCCCAGGCTGCTTTGGGGGAGAACCCAACAAAAGTTATATGGGAACTTAGGAGAAAACAATTCTGCCTGGCAGAGTTGGAGAAGGTGTCAATTTAGGAGGTGACATTTGAACTAGGTTTTAAAAAATAAGTGGAGTTTGCCAAGTAGAGGTGATGAGATACAATAATACTAGCAGCTAAAACACTTTACATCTGTTTGCCCCTTTGATTCTCAGGAAGTTTTTTTGTACAAATTCTCCATTTTTATAAATGAGGAAACTGGGATTTGGAGAGATTAATCAAGTTACATAAGGTTATTCTGCCTGTAAATGGCAGGGCTAAGATTTAAACACAGTACCATATGGCTTCAAAGTCATAGCTCTTTGTGACAATATACTACATAGGAGAAAGAAAACAGGCTTTCAAGGCAGACACATCTGAGCTTCAATCCTCCTTTGAATTAGCTGTGCTTCCTTGAGTGAAAATTAACCTCTAAATCTGTTTTCTTCACTTAAATTTGAGATTACTCTGAATTACTCTGAAGAATGTTTTCATAAAGTTTAATGGAAATGTAACATGTAAAGTACCTACTACAACGCTTGTCGTTAAGTAGGTACTCAGTAAATATAGCAGTAGTTGTTATCATGACTATAGGACTATTCTGAGCAGATAAAACTGCTCATGTAAAAATTTTGTGTATGTGTCTGAACACCAGCCCCTCTTACCCCACAATATGGTAGTTTTATGTGCCTAGAATGTAATATTCATGGTGAGAAATGAGGTTACAATGGAACTTTAGAACTTGATTTTTATTTTATTTTACTTTTTTTTTTTTTTTGAGAGGGGGGGGGGAGGAGGAGGGGCAGCACGAGAGGGAGAGGGAGAATCCTGATGTGGGGCTCCACCTGATGACATTGAGATCATGACCTGAGCAGAAATCAAGAGTTGGATGCTTAACCAACTGAGCCACCCAGGTGCCCATAGGACCTGATATTTAAAAGATACGTATGTCATGCTGAAGAGGCTGACTTATCCTACAGGGATCAAAGATTTTTACGCAGGGATGAAGATGACATGTTTAGGCCTGCATTTTGTGGTTAAGTTGGGATGGAGTTGTTATGTTCAGATGTGTGAGGGGTTTTTTTGATGGGGGAGTGGATAACCTGAAGTCACTATGCATATTAGATTGGAGAACTGTGGGTCTGGGGGCAGGAAGACTTTGCAGGAAGCTTTTGGACTCTGCTACAGGATTTCTCTCCTTCTCATTGCTCTCCAGCATTTTCAAAATGCAACAAAATTAACACGTGTGAGTGAATTAAAAGATATTGTGTGTGTGAGAGAGAGAGAGACAGAGAAGGTAGCTTGAAACAACAGCCTCCCTTACTCAGTCTGTGCCTTTCAAGTTTAATGCCCTCAGACTTGCTGTGGACCCTGAAGATCTACACACTTGTGTTCCACAACAGAGAAAAGATAATACCCCTCATTTTACTCTCAGACCTCTGTCCTTGAATCTTTATATGGACTATGCATCTTAGGTCTAACCCACTTGATTTCTAACATCTACTCAAGTCTGTGGTCTTGGTTTGGTCTGGAGACTGTTCCCTTGAGCCTCAGTTTGCTCAACTATAAATGGTCAATAATAACCTTCCTGCTCTCCTCAAAGGATCCAGTGCAACCTAGCTATATATATTACAGATCACTATACAAACATCTTGCTTAGTGAGACAAAACTGCTTTTCCACCTCAATCCAGAAAGTCTCTTTCCATTTAACAATTACTTCTGTGGGATGAGGTATTTGTTCACAAAAGCTAAATCACTACTCAGTCAAATCATTTTTTTACTTAAAGGTTGCAATCAGTATTTTCCTATTTAATCTTGTGGCAGAAACCTAAAAAGGATCATAAAAATCATAGAATTCAACTCTACCTTAATTTAGGATTTTTTAACATGGGTTTTAGAAAACAAGTCATTCAATCTTGGTTCTTTTGGACCAGGAATATTCCAAACTGGCTACCTGTCCATATCTAGTTTTTTTTTTTTTTTTAAAGATTTTATTTATTTATTTGAGACAGAATGAGAGAGAGAGAGAGCACATGAGAGGGGGGAGGGTCAGAGGGAGAAGCAGGCTCCCTGCCGAGCAGGGAGCCCAATGCGGGACTCGATCCAGGGACTCCAGGATCATGACCTGAGCCGAAAGCAGTTGCTTAACCAACTGAGCCACCCAGGCACCTTGTCCATATCTAGTTTTATTACTTTACTTTCTTACAATGATTTTTTCAATAATAATTGTTCCTTTTCATAGCCACAATAAGTAGAATAGCAACTTCATCTGATTCATTTAGTTCTCCTCCAGTTTATATCATTTTGCATTTCTTTCAAATACTGGATTCTGAAGGAGATGAGTTCCTGGCCTTAGAGCTTTTGTTCCATCTTGACCTATCAAAACCCTTTCTTTCTTTCACAGCACTGCCTAAAATAATAGGGGAGACTGGGTGATGGAAATATGGGAACTTTATGTACTATCTTCACAACTTTTCTATAAATCTGAAACTACTCTAAAATTTTTAAATTTTATTTTTTAAAAAGTGAGGATTCCAGGCACCTGGGTGGCTTAATAGGTTAACTGTCTACCTTTGGCTCAGGTCGTGATCCCAGGGTCCTGGGATTGAGCCCCGCATGAGCCCCGCTCAGGCTCCCTGTTCTGTGGGGAGCCTGTCTTCCCCCTCCGCCTGCCTGCTGTTCCCCCTGCTTGTGCTCTATCAAAAAAAAATAAACAAAATCTTTAAAAAAAAGGTGATGATTCCAATTTGAAAAATAGTGTGTGCAAAATTTAAATATGGATGCTAGCTGTGTGTGTGCACACATATCTGTGTGTGTGTGTGTGAGAGAGAGAGACAGAGAGAGAACAAAGAAGGTAAAGAGAGGCAGGTTGGGCTGCCTCTCTTTAGGTAGCCCGAAAAGGAATACTTTAACGTGAAAGTGGAAAGCAGTCCAGTTAGTTTGACTGAAGTGTAGGTGGTCAGCATTTTCTCTGAGGAAATCAGTATCTAACTGTGGTAGCCAGCAATAAAGTTTAGAGGTCACCTGACTCCAGTCCAGTGTTCCTTCCACCAAGTAAGTTTTGACTGAGGAAACAGAATGAGGAGAGGCTAGGAGGGCAGAACTGGCTAGGACAAAATGACAAAGACTTCACAAATATTATCTTTTTTGGAAGTGGGGCAAGAGGAGGTAGGACTGAGAGAAGGAAGAAAGTAGGATAAAGAAAAAAAACACTATTTGGATGAGAATTGGTGAAGAGCTTTGAAACAAAAATGGAATTGCCATGAGAGGCAACCGGAAGCTAGTGCCAAATAGTAATTTATTACTGAGGGCTCTTAAATGTCCAGCTCCATTTTGTGAAGGTTATGAACACTCAAAAAGCAATGAATGCTCTGTTGGCACATGTGTAACTGGAGAGAAAGCATAGGTAATGATGAATCAGTTGATGTCTGGAATTTGATGGCAGTTATAAAAATATTTTGGATTGATCATCTCTGTTCCTAAAAAAGTTGTTTATTAAATTTAAGAGTTTGCTCCTTCTTCAAACTTTCACTAATAAGACTTCTGCATTTCCTTACCAAGAATTCTCATTCATGTTACTAGTAAACCTCCAAGGGTTCATAAATATTCACATACACAAACTGAATACTGATAGAGTGATACCGCATGCATGAGTCAACACCTTGGAATTTATTTCCATATTCTACAATTTGTAAACCAGAAAACAGTTTGATTTCTCATCTGCACCTTATGAAGCTTTAGAAGCATGACTGATTAACTCCTTAAGAAGAGAATCTAGGTTTGGAACCAGTAGCAAACATGTTTCTAGTTTAAAAAAGAAAAGTATAAGGTTGAAAAAAAAAAGCTTCTTTTATTGACAACTGTACCATAATCTATAATCATATTTCTGGATAAAACTTCTTTTTGATACATTATCTTTCTTTAGTTAGTATCTAAAGACATCAATCCATGTGGTCATGAAAGGACATACCAATATATATTTTCATCACTTGAACAACTGGCCATGTGTCTTTAAAAAAAAATTATTTAAGTATAGTTGACACATGATATTACATTAATCTCAAATATACAACATAGTGATTCAACATCTCTATACATAGCATACCTCTCTATGCTATGCTCACCAGAAGTGTAGCTACCTTCTGTCACCATACAATGCAATTATGATATCACTGACTATATTCCTGTGCTGTGCCTTTTATTCCTATGACTTATTCATTCCACAACTGGAAGCCTGTATCTCCCAATTTCCTTTGCCCATTTTGCCCATCCCCTTCCCTCAGGCAACTGTCAGTCTGTTCTCTGTATTTACAGGTCTGATTCTGCTTTTTTGTTTGTTTATTCATTTGTTTTGTTTTTTAGATTCCACATATGAGTGAAGTCATATGGTGTTTTTCTTTCTCAGCCTGACTTATTTCACTTAGTAGAATACCCTCCAGGTCCATCCATGTTGTCGCAAATGGCAAGATATCTTCTTTTTTATGGCTCCATAACATTCCTCTGTGTGTGTGTGTGTGTGTGTGTGTACACCACATCTTCTTTATTCATTCATTTTTTGATCATGTGTCCTTCTTTTAAAGATATCTTTTTACCGACTGCTTGAAAATGATGTTCCATGACTTGATCTCAAAAGCATTTCTTTGAGAAGTATTTATTTCAGTACATCATTTGGGGATAATGATTGGAAACCTTAGAATTACTTAACATAATGATTTTACCTCTCTTTATTCCTTTGCAATATATGCCCACAGTTCTGAACTATGTAACTATTTGACTTTAATTGTTAATAAAGTGGCCTAAAAAGTCATCAGTGCATAAATTTATATGATTTAGAAAAAGTTCAGTCGGGAAGCTCTTAGCTTTCTGTGCAATTATGTAATATATAATACTAGTGGACAGAATTCCCCAATTGGGAATTATTAAATTACATATACAGTGAAAAAAAAATAAGATTATGAGATTGAAGATACTGTTTAAAATTCTCAGCACTTTTTATGAAAAGCTTGTGACAGAACCAATAGGACCTTTAATTAATAAGCAACAGCTCTAACCAGATGTATTTGTAAAGCTAGCTAATGTAAGAGATAAATCCCATATCTCAGAGACTTAACATGAGAGAAACTTATTTCTCACTTAGGTAAAATCCTGATCGACAAGTGGATTTCTACCAAATAGTTCAAGGACTCAGATTCTTCTACCTTGTGACCCTGTAACTTCAACATGTTGCTTCCAAGGTCACTGTGTTCATTTGTATCAGGCCGGGAGGGAAAAGGGTAATGAAAATTATGTACAAGAGGCTTTATGGACCAGTTCTAAAAGGATATACGTCACCTTTAATCTCATTCTATTGGCCAAAGTTTATTCACACAGCCACATCCAACTGCAGAGGAGGCTGGGAAATACAGTCTACCTGAATACCCAGCAAGAAAATGAAAGATTTGGTGGTATCAGCCAGCAATTTCTGCCACAACAGCCAACTGCTTTATACTTTTTAAAGCCAATGCTGGAGTCTAAATGAATAGAAAATTTATATTTACCAATATTTTGGGTAGAGAAATATAAAACCACCAGCTAATTTTTCTAAGTGCTCTGATTTGTCATTGTCTGGTTCTGGGGAGTGAGAACGAGACCACTCCTCAGATTCTGTATTACTATTGATAGAATTACCTAGATTTACTTATTTTTGTTTGGCTAAACCATATGATCTGAGCTCTTAATTTGTAAAGTGATTTTCATGTATCCTACTACCATTATTGACCTAAGTAGAAATTAAACTGTAGTTTATGATACCAAATTATCTCATTTATGTTAACTGCTGAAACTCTTCAATCATAATAGCACCAAAACAAGAAAACTCATTCTCCTGACCCTTTCTTTTTAAAAAAATACTCTAACAGTTTTCTTTCTTTTTCTGTCTCTAAATTACACTGAAAATCTGTGCGATGCTATAATTAAAAGCAGCAGCATTCTTTGGTAATGGGAATCATGGGAGTGTTCTCAGACCAATTTATTTCTCAGCTGAAGTTTACCGTAAGAGCTGTTTTTGGTTCAGGGACTCTCAAGGGAAATCAAGAGAACCTCAGAAACTTGTTCAGAATTTCCAGGTTAAGTGGAATGGGAAGGCTGTGACAAGTGGCTGTGCCACCTGCAATTTGATGAGCAGCCACAGGCCCCAAACCAGAAGCATCTTCCTGTATATCTGCTAATTGCTCCTCCATGCACACACATAAATCTTATTTCAACTCGGCCCATCAGTGAGTCAGAACTTTAAATGTTCTGTTTCATTAAGATGCTAACATTACTGTCATTAAAAAATTTCAAAACTATTACTGGAAAATAAACTAAAGAAGAAAAATGCTCATTATATACTATGCAAATAGTTCTTTGTCTACTGAACAACTTGAGTAACAGAAGTTAGTCTTCTCAGACTACATTGGCCATAAAATACATCCTTCTGAGAAGTGCCACAGGACATCTTGTCATAGCATTCAACTCATAATTTTCCTTTACTGCCCTACACTAATGATAATTAAAGAATTTTTCAAAAGGAAATACACAATCTTATCATCCTAACATATTAGCTATTTCCAATTTTTCTAATTTATTTTTCATCCTTATTTATATGTATTTAAGGTCTTGTTAGTGTTCTTGTTGGTATCTCCTAACCTTGCTTTTTTGTTTTGTTTTTTTACCGGTTAGTGTCCTACAAAAGCCTAGTTTTGAACAGAGTAAGTATTTTTTTGACAAGTATTTATTGAGCTCCTACTATGTGCTAAGCATTATTCCAAGTCCTGGGAGACAGCAATAACAGACATAAATCCTGCCTCATGTAGCTTAGGAGTGGGGATGCAGAGATAGACAATAAGATATAAAGATGTAAATCAGACAGTGATAAGTGTGGAGAATTGAGACTTGAATGAGGAAACAGATGCAGCTATGTGAAGACCAGGGAAGAGTGTTGGTCCACGCAGAAAATAGCACTGAAAAAGGTGCAGGTTTGGTATGCTCCAGGTGCAGAACAAAGAAAAAAAAATAACATAAATGAAGAGACAAGAAGAGATAAAGTGGAAGAAGTCAATGGGGGGACTTTGGAATCTTTGTAGGTGATACTAAAGAATTTATTAAGAAGCCACAGGAAGTTATTAAGCAGAGGCATGGTAAGATCCAATTTATGCTTTGATCACTCCAGTTTCCATGTGGCAGACATAGAGAAAGGCAAGAAGAGGAAAGCCTGAGCAGACAGCTAAGTCTGGTCTTGAGCCAGGAATGTATTAGGGGAATACTGAGAAATGCTTGGACTCTGGGTATATTTTGAAAGTAGAGGGCGGCTGGGTGGCTCAGTCGTTAAGTGTCTGCCTTCGGCTCAGGTCATGATCCCAGGGTCCTGGGATCAAGCCCCAAATCGGGCTCCCTGCTCCACAGGAAGCCTGCTTCTCCCTCTCCCATTCCCCCTGCTTGTGTTCCCTCTCTCGCAGTGTCTCTCTCTGTCAAATAAATAAATAAAATCTTTAAAAAAGAAAGTAGAGGCAGGAGCGCCTGGGTGGTTCAGTCACTAGGCATCTGCCTTGGGCTCAGGTCATGATCCCAGGGTACTGGGATCAAGCCCCGTATTGGGCTCCCTGCTCGGCAGGTAGCCTGCTTCTCCCTCTCCCACTTCCTCTGCTTGTGTTCCCTCTCTCACTGTATCTCTCTGTCAAATAAATAAATAAAAATCTTTAAGAAAGTAGAGGCAACAGAGTTACCATGAATTAAATGTGTGCTGTGAGGAATAAAGTGGAATCAAGGAAGATTCCTAGGCATACAGGAGTGTGGTACCATTTATTATAATAGAGATGATTTGATGATATTCATTCATTCAAACATTTATTAAATGATTATTTTGTGTCAGATACTATGTTAGGCTCTGTGGGCAGAAAGAATCTCCTAAGGAGTCTTAATCTAAGTAAGAAGTGACAAGGGGTGGCATTAAGGCAGAGGGAGAAGGATGAAGAGGAAATGACAAATTTAAGAAGTATGTGGGAGGTGGAATTGGCAGACTACGGTGCCTGATGTTCAAAGTGGTAAAAGTTCTGGGATGACTGGAAATTTCTGATTTAATTAGGTAGATGACAATGCCATTAACAAAGATGGGGAATTTATAATAAGAAATTAGTTTGTGGAGAAAGTTCTTATTACATTAAAAAATGGACGCTAATGATTACTGATCACTTTTTACATACCAGGTACTATGCTTACAGCTTACCACAAACAACCTCATTTAATTCTCAAAACACTTCTGTTACAATGTTGTATCAATATTGATATGCTATTATTGGCCCTATTTTTATAGAGAGGTAATCTGGGCATTACCTCTGGAGGTTAAATAACTTGCTCAGTGCTACATATATAGTAAGTAGGAGAACCAGGGCTTTGAATCCATGACACCAATATTTGTAGATGTTGGGTTTGAGATGCCATAGATATTTGGTCAGGGGCATTTAGTAGATCTATGAATAAAGACCTAGAATTTGGGACACAACCTGGAGATACAGATTTGAGGACAGTCAGCCTAAAAGTGATTGATTACACACCGTGTATTGGCATTATTTTCTTCCATGTCTTGCTTTCTTCTACCCCTAATGTGTTGCCTGAGATCAACTTCCAAAGAATCTATTTGCACTTGAATCCTTGTCCCAGAGTCTGCTTTTGAGGGAACTTAAATCCAGACAGAACAGATTGAAAAATATATAGAAGGTGAGGAAGAAAGAACAACAAACCCTTTCTTAGGAACTTGACCATGAAAGGAGGGAAATTAATAGGTAAGTAACCACAAGAGAACATACAACTACTTTTTAAGAAGGGAAAACAACCAAAAACATGTTGGAAGGAAAGTTAGTTGACAGGGAATCACTGAAGAGGTCCTGGTAAAAAACCTATTATTTTCTGTGAGATTGAAAAAGTTTTCTGTTCAGAAGAAGGGGTGAGAGAGAGAAGGTGGAGTGGGGTTTTGGGTGACTGATGAAGGGCTGGAGAGCACAGGACTTTGGTGATATCAGTTTGAGTGTTTGCATGACTTTTACCATCAGAACTTGGCAATCACAGAGTAGAAGTGAAGATGATTAGAGTAATACGAGACTGGGTTAAAACTTCCAGAACTGACTTGTTTGAGTAACTCAAGTGTCTAGAAACAACAGTGGCCAGGTTAAAGTGAAAACAGCCCAGGCATTTCCAGCAACTTTAGTTCTTGCTGACCTGGTTGGTCACGGACCACTTGACTGAGACCTCAAACCCCCAACCATCCTTCCTTTCTTTGTCTGCTTAAATCCTCTTTGCCTGACCAATTTCTGACCTATGACTTTCCTGACTTCAGACTTCATGAATAGTCTTTCTTTTTTTTTCTTTTTCAACTCAGGAGTCACTGAGTTGAAGAGTTGCTAAAGCTATAAACATTTTTGCATACAAAGAAACAGTCCCAGAGAGCTTCTCACTTGCCAAGGTTATAAAACAAGTATGGGAAAGCCAAGAGACTGCTTTGTCTACTACACTGAGGTGTCTATGGTAAAGGTAGGAACAAAGAGGCAAAAGCAGAGGGGAATATGCAAAAAGGAAAGTATATGGACTTTGTCCTTTTTAAAAAATTGGAATTTGCATTATTTTTTTCTTAATTCCTGCTATTTTTTTTTCCACAATTTATTACTTTGATTTCTAACAGGGATAAGATACAGTGACCTAATAACCCTGGTTCTCTCACCAGGATCATCATCACTTTGTCTTTCAAGGAATGACCTTCCTTCAGCTAAAAAGGATGGGTAATGAAGTGGATAAGATCACCGAGGTCAGCTGAAGAGCTGGCATCCATGACTGAGGATCCCTCCCTCTCCCGCAAGGAAACACCTCTGCACCCAGCTCTGTCCCAGGAGGCAAAGGGGGCAAGAGATCAGGCAAGCTAATTAACTCAGATCTCTCCCTTTGGCCGTGGAAATCATTAATCATAGAGCCACCACCTGGCCACTGATCTTTTAATGATGATTTTAATTTGCATACTAAGCAAACAATCTCAAAATGTTGCTTTGGATAGAATTTGTGAGCCATGCCTAGGCAGGTTATTTCAAAGTCAACTGCACTTTAATACTCTTTTCCAAAAAGTCACTCTAATTTTGACAACTTCATTTTGTAAATACTGTCATTGAGCTGTCGTCTGTTTGGTGCTGGGTAAATTAATCCCAACCATGCATTTATTAGTTTTAATAAAAGGGGAAAAACATTGCAGCTTAAAATTGCTTTTAAAATTGTAATGGTTGTGAAATAATCTGGGTTTCAGAATTAGAAGGGAATTTAGATAGTATCTACTCCAAGTGATTTGCAAATAAAATGATCTAGACATGTTAAGTGACTCGCCAGAGGTCACAGAGAACTGAATGGCAGAGCTGAACTGGATCAAAAATCTATTATTTTCCCCTCAAACTATTAATGAAATTAGACACATTAAGATACCACAATACTTCAAACAATGTACTCTTTTTTTCAGAATCAATTAAATCCTACACAGTTGAGTGTATCTGCATTCCAAATTAGACAGCTTGGCTCACAAGCATTATTGCTGTCAAAAGCCATATCATCTCAAGCTAATTTTCTTAATTTGAAAAGCAAAATCCATTTACTTGTTTTTCATTAAGTAATAATACTTGTCTTGAGGTAATGTGGCCCAAAAATTGCAATCATGAAAAGAAACAGCTTAACTGCACTCAGAACAGTACTTAAAAGAAACAATTATATCTCGAAGACTTCAGAGTGTAACATATAGGGAATAAAGTGTCCTACTTTAATAATAGAGGACAGGATGTTTGAGGTGATTTATAGTTTAACAAGTCTTTCCGCATCTACTCTCATTATTATAATGTACTCAATGATTGTTATTGTGTTTTATAACTCAAGACACAGGGTTGTTATGTGACTTGTTCAAAGTCACACAGCTGGTTGGTGACTCTACCTAAATTAGGTCCTGGGCTCTAGGTCTTCTAGCTCTCAGTTCAGAGTTTCCTCGACAAAATACTAACAGCCCTTCATTAAGTCGTATGTGATATAATGGTCACTGGTTTGATGCTGACTGACCAGCTGTGAGTGTAAAGCCCACTTCTAAACTCCTCATTTGAAGTCCTATCTCTAGGAGAACTGAGACAGAAAGCATTCCTCCTTACTTTATCAGAGTCCTCTTGACTCCAGTGTGGACCCTGTGATTTCTCTGACTCATCTAACTTCCTGGCCTACCCACAGCAGGGCTGCCTCCACCAGAGAATACCACAGCCCTCTTTGGAAAATGCCTTCCTTCATACTCCATGAGCAACACCATTGATGGCCCCAAACATGCTCACTTAGGATTTGCAGAGGGTGGAATAAAGCCTTTTTAAAACAGTCACCCAACATTAACAGATAAGGAGAGAGGAGGGTGGAAACAGAAAGATGGACATAGATGTGAAGGCTACAGCTTAAGCGGCTAAAGCCTGAGAAGTTCTGGAATGAGAGGAGAGAGTTAAGGCAAGGGTTTTATACTTCAGAGGCAGCACATTTCTCTTCCCAGGGACACTTCCCCCATTACACTCCTGTTCAACATGGCAGGCAAATTTCGTACTGCTCATACTCATTTCAAATCTGTAGTCTGCTCAACTCAGACTAATATCAAGGACCTTCAAACTCTGATACATATTCTAGTTGCTTCTATTAGTGCTCCTCCATATTTAAAAAATTTGATCATACCCAATCTTCTCTCCATAACTGGGTTGATTTCATGATGGCAAAAGGGAAAGAGCAATATAATTAGGATTATCTTTGCAATATTTAGCTGTGTTTTCATGGAATTTTTGTTTGCTCATGATAACCATACATTCCAGTGTGTGCCTGTTATCCCCATATAATTATCAATAATATCCTCTTTTACTCTCAAAGTATCCCTGTTTGGAACAATATGTTATTTGGTTACCATAGCCATATTTAAAAAAATAAATTTGCAATTTATTGCAACCTACATATATTGGTTTTCTTATGCCATACCTTCAATCCAACAAATATTTACTGAGTGTTTGCTACATACAAAATATTATTTTAATAGTTCTAATGCTAAGGTAGAAATATGGTTTCTATTGCCTAAGAGTTCACTATCATGATGAAAAGATAGACAACGACAGAAAAAAATCAACACCACTTATAAAGTAGAATGATATGAGTTATAAACAGGATTTCAATATTGTGCTGAAGAGAGGATTCTTAGAATTGAGGAATTTTAAAGAAGAATAAGACCTGAGCAGGCATTCCAGGCAGAGATAGTAAGAGATAGTAAGCAACCAATAACACTAACAGCAAAAACAGCAGTAGCAGATATAATTTATTAATGCCTGCTATTTTCCAGGAATGATGTAAGATGCTTTAGAGATATTTCTAATCACAGTTTAATCAAATCTAATTGAATCATAATTTTTATTAAGTCTCATCTGCATTATTGATGTTAGAATCTAAGCAGAGCATATGGCAAGGAAGGTTGGGAGATGTCTTGCTATGGAAGACCTTAAAAACCAACCTACAGGCAGCAGAAGTCATCTCACGTTTTGACTGTAAGTGAGAATAAGATCAGATGGTAGTGGTGGAAGGAAGGTCAGAAGGGAAGGACATAGGGAACTCGTTAGGAGGCTATAGAAATATTGCAGATGTAATGAGGGATTGAAGTAGGTGAGGGACAATGGAAAATTTGAGACCAACTACAGAAATGATGCTAATATGGTTTTTTACAATTTAGTAAGTTATGAGATTTTCTTGTTTGTCTTAATAAGCTCTACTGAATTTCTAATTCTTAGGATAAACTGCTGGTATGTGTGGATGAATGGATTGTTGTATTTGAAATTACTCTGTATTTTTATCCCTTTCCCCCTTCATTCCTGCTTAACCCATTATATTTTAAGTTATCTTTAACTCATTGAACAATTTCAATAACTTGCAGAAAAAGAACACTCTGTAAATTACTTATCTCCTGTTTTTTTTTTTTTTTTTTTTTTAGTAACTTTTAAACCCTGTGCAGTATCATGTAAATGAAGTTGGAGGGACATGTCAAAAATTGATTTGGGAAATCCATTCCCCAGGAAATTTAGGAAATAAAATAAGTGCAAAGAAAATATTATCTGGCTTAAGAGTGAATTTGTGGGGTACCTGAATGACTTAGTCCATTAAGTGTCCAACTCTTGGTTTTGCTTGGTCATGATCTTAGAGTTGTAGGATTGAGCCCTGTGTCAGACTCCATGCTGAGGGCTCAGCACAGAGTCTGGTTGAGGTTCTCTCTCCCTCTCTCTCAGCCCCTCCCCTCACTTGGGCTCTCTCTTTCTAATAAATAATAAATAAATTAAAAAGAAAACAAAGAGTGAATCTGTGCATAGCAAGGTGATTTTAATAATCACAATCTGTAGGGAATTCATTTTGAATTGTTTTTCTATCTATGGTGTTGGCTAGTGCTCACCATTCATATTCTTTCAACTGCTTCCTTGATTAAGAAGTAACTGTGATCAAATCCAGAGGTCAGACCCTTCACTTCAATCTCATTGGGAATATTTTCACATCAACAAGAACTATGGGCTCAGCTGAAATAAGTACAGACTCAAAAATGACAAAATGCAAGCTATATTAATGACCTAAGTCATTAGGATATCATTTACTCTATTAACACTAGTGAAATAGAAGTAGAAATGAAATAGAAAAAAAAATATTCCAGGAGTTTGTCTTTAGCTTAAGTTAAATGTAGGATTTTTAAAGATGTGTATTTTGTCTTAAAATTTCAGGTATAAATTTGAAGGTGACATCCAAGTTCATGCCAGTAATGCAGCCACTCATATTCTTTGCATCCAGAAAAGAAGTTACAACTTAAGTGTTTGTGAAGAATGTCTCCAATTTCCTTTATTAGCTGCAAACAAGATTCTAAGTACTAATAATTTATGATGAACCACCCTCTGAATTATGGGTTCATCTCAAATTGGAAATAGTTTCCTAAATCATTTCATTTAAAAAGTAGGTATCTCCAACCACACTGTATCGAGATGTATTATTTGTCACTTCAAGGGTCACTTAACATTTTCTACAAATTTCACATTAGTTGGACCATCTCTGTAATATCATTCACCTAGAAATGCCCATACAAAGAACTTCTCAATGCTTTCTCTTCTCAATGCTTCTCTCTTAATCCTGTCTTCTCTGTTCCTCACTACATGTCACAAAATACTAAGCTTTTAGTGAAAAGAAAATGACTTTGCCATCTGTAATACTTTTGACTATTATCTCTTGAGGAATGAGAATTTCAGAGGAGCTTTTTTTCTCACAGTTTTTCCCTTACAATTAACAACAATAGTACAAAAAGAATTTATTCAAATTTTATAGTACTTTATGCCTTATAATACACTTTCACAAACATTATCTCACTTGATCCTTAAAAGAAAACTCTAATGGAAGAAGGATAGGTGTTACTGTTTTGCATATTTAAATGTGAAGATACTGAAGCCCACTTAAGGAGCAGGTGGTGGAGTGAAGATTTGCACCTTAGTCTGACTTTATATCTAATGCATCCTACACTGTATCCAAAGGACAATATTTGTACGAATACCAAGGAATAACAGGAGACTGGTAAATAGGCTACAGAACTTCTCTGCCAACTGAAAATGATACAAAAAGAGGAAGAATCTTACATTGCTAGTGACTGCTGATTGTATACTGCAGCTTTGTATAGGCAACCCTGGTACTTAGTACAGATGGTTAGATCTGCACGTTGGCAGGGCAAAGCTTTTACCTATCTGCAGAGAACAGTGGGAGCAGGGTGGCAGAACTTGGGGCCAGGTAAGGGAGGCTTATTTATAAGGGTCCTACAGCTGGGGTGTATGTTGCAGTATTTAATGAGATGGTACATGCAGAGCTTCACCCCTGGACATGCTGTCCAGGAATTTGAGTAATGTCATAGTCAAGTACTAACCATCATGCCTAGCTCAG
This sequence comes from Neomonachus schauinslandi, assembly GCF_002201575.2. NCBI lineage: Eukaryota > Metazoa > Chordata > Mammalia > Carnivora > Phocidae > Neomonachus > Neomonachus schauinslandi. Next base: position 84,195,319 of record NC_058403.1, on the reverse strand, counting down.
AACCACTACTCGTTAGCTTTCAGGTCCCATTCTTCAGTTGAACAAACATACACAAATCCTCTTTCCTTTTGAGGGGGGGTCCACCGTTCCTGACAATTTGGATTCTATTAGGTCATCTCTTCTGGGAAACACTATATAAATGCTTCCATTTCCTATGTCAGTCATCAGCTGACTGAAATATAGAGATAAGAGGAGTGTAGTTCAGCCAGCCCAACCCACCAGCCATAGCTAATTTTTAGCTCTGCCTCAATCAGGAGGACATCCTTGATATTTAGAAGCCACAATACCAAAAATACTAAATTAAGAATCTGACACAGAGAAAAATGTATATGCCATTTTCAAATCTGTACAAGATTTATAAATTTTCTTTGGAACTTGTGCCCAGATTTAAGGAATGAGGTTTATGTAGAGCAGGCAGGAGCTTGAAGCCAGTGAGAGTCAAATCTTTGCCTTTCAGAAGTTCATAGGGGTAAATGTGGCAAAGAAATACTACCCTTCCAAAAGCACTCTGCCCACTTTTCTAAAAGTAATGCAAGAGCATGAATGGGGTTTTATACCTCTTTTTACTTCCAGCCCTAGGTCACCTAATTCTCAACACACAATATGTGCTCAGTACGTATTTCTTATAAAAATGAATTAACTTGTGGTGCCTGGGTGCCTCAGGCAGTTAAGCCTCCAACTCTTGATTTCGGCTCAGGTCATGATCTTGGGTTGAGCAATCAAGACCCGCTATGGGCTCCATGATGGACATGGAGCTTGCTTGGGATTCTCTCTCTCCTCCTCCTTCTGCCCTTTCCTCTCCCTCCCTGCTCCTCCAGCTCACATGTATACACAGTTTCTCTCATTCTTAAAAAAATGAATTAACTTTTTCTTACTATAGTCATCTTCAGTTTCTAAAAGTTATTGATTTACTGAAGTAAGAAAAGCTGAAGTACTATAAAGAAATTTCAATGTACTCCCTCATTTCAATTTTGCATAGCCCAGACTCTCAGATATAAAGGACTTTTGAGTCTGGAGTCCATAATTGACAATAGAGCTACCTCCTGACAAAGTGCGTGTTTGCAGCTTAGTTCTACTGCAAATTGTGGGGAGAAACATCTACCTGTTTAACCAAACTCAGTGTTCCCTCTTTCTTAGTTGCAAGTTGTGGCTGGGAAGCAGCTAACCCACGGGCAATGAATCTACTCACCCCTTGCATTTGGGTTGGGCTATAGGAAAGTTTTTGTCAATGCAAAGGAGAAGTGTTATGAATCACTTCCAATTAAGGCTGCTAAGAAGAAAATGTACTTTCTCCATATGAGGGGATGGCAGACCTTCATAATGGAATAGTCCAAGTCTTTGAACCTCCTTGTAGAAGGCTACCCTCCAACCAAGGAACATACACATTAGACTATTAGATGAGCATAGAATAACCAAATATTATGTTAAGCTACTGAAATTTTGGGATTTGTTTGTTAAATGGCTAGAGTTACTTAACCAAGTATACATTGGAAGCAATGTAAGCAAAAATTGGAGAAAGTAGCTATGCAACAATTTCAAAGACTCTTGAATGCAATGCTAAGGAAATCCCAGATGCAGCAGGAGAATATATAGACAAGATAGAAGCAGGGAGAATATATACACAAGCGGGGAGAGAATGGCAAAGGAATCTCTTAAACTTGTGAAAGAAAGAAGAAAGATAACTTGGTTTAAAAACACCTATGAGTTGCTAAGTAAGAACCTTCTCTTTCCACACATCTTTACTATTATAAAACATGGTGGGCAGAGCATGGACTTGGCCACTAGGTTTTGTTTTTTCATCAAAGGTGTTTAACTCAAGTCTTCAGAATTACTATTTTTAACTCCAAAAGGAAATATACTTTAATTTTAAAGAGATGGCAAAAATAAGATCTCTGTATAAAATTTTTTTTAATGTTTTTTATTTATTTACTTGAGAGAGAGAGAGAGACAGAGATAGCTAGAGAGAAACGAGCTGGGAGGAGAGGGAGAAGCAGGCTCCCCACCGAGCAGGGAGCCTGATGTGGGGCTCGATTCCAGGACCCTGGGATCATGACCCGAGCCGAAGGCAGACGCTTAACCGACTGAACCACCTAGGCGCCCCTCTGTATAAAATTTTTAAATCTGATCTTATTTAAACTCAGCTATCCTTGAAAGTAAAGATTATCTATTACTGGGCTACATGTTAATTGATAATCTGCATATATGACTTAAGGTGTTTAAATAGCTGTATTAGTTATTTTGGTATCCAGTAGAAGAAATTCATTTAATAGATTCCTTTCAAAGATATTATTGCTATTAATTTTTTCTTGCTAGAAAAGCTTAAGGCCTTTCTTGTGAAGCTATATTACAAAAATCTTCTATGATGCCACTTCAAAGACCTAATCATTTCCATGGGATAGCAATTCTTGTTTATGATCCTGAAGAAATTCTTCTTCCTCACAACTTATGATATAACCATCATTTCTCTCAGAATGACCCAATACTGTCAGAACCTGTTTGGCAAAAATATAGTTTTAAAATTATGGCCCCAAATTTTAGTAATAAACTGACACTTCTCAGATTTTTGCTCAACTTTAAAAATGTGTATCTTTGATTTTGCTTTCCCTCCAGTTGCAACAATTTCCTGAGGCCAAATAAATGTGGAGTTGGGTGCTGAATGTCAGCTGAGTCATAGAAAGTTGCTGCTAATTCACTTCTTAAAATGCTATATATTATTTTTCACTTCTCCTGGAATACTGAGTGGGCCTAAAACCTTTGTATTCATCTTGCTATTAGCTAGAGGCTGATCCAAGGTTATATTACAAAGTTTAAGATAACATAGCCAGCACACAGAATGGAATCAATGCTGCTGAAGACAATGAATAATACACATATTAGCCTGGTTATGATGATTTTCATTTTTACTTTGTCTATCATCCAATTATTGCCACGTTCACTTTTAATTTCAATCCCATGGTGATTTGTTTAGTAACTCTTCTGTTATATTATCTATGCTTTTAGAACCATACTTAACATACAACAGATTCCCAATAAATATAGATTCCCAATAAATATGTTTAGCTTCCTGCATTTTTTAAGTGAAGCAGATATACTATTTGGTTTTTGTTAATTTAGTTGAAGAATCTGAATTTTTATAACAAGCTCAAATTAGGACTTAGCTCATGGTGATTTGATATATTCTGTTGAGGGCTGTGCTCATTCCTTTCAGGGCTGCGGGCAGAAACACCCACACCAAGAGAGCTAACACCCAGCAGTCCAGAGTATTTCCCTCTGGGTGTTTAGATGCCCTTCTTTCTCTCCTCTCAGCATTTCTCCTATAACTTCAACTCATTTAAAACTAGATTATGGGGCATGCCAACCCAGACAATTGCCCAGGATGTCAGTCTTTAAAAAGTGCTAAGAAACCAAGAGGATAAATGAGAAACAGGTACCAGTTAACTCAGGTTCCCACCTGCAGTTGCAGTTAACTAGCAAAATGCAAACTGGTATTGCTTCTGCCAAAAGGAAATATAAACAATCCTGTTTCATCATGCCTATCTATTTTATTGAATTCTGAGCAACATGAAATCAGCAATCATAGCTGAAAGTTCTGAAATAAAGGAATGGCACAAGGTTATTTAGAGTGAACACATGATAGAGTTTATCATCCAAATATTAAATCCTTTACTATAGTTCACATAAAACATTCTGTTTCAGAAAATGGACAAAGAAAACTGAAGAGAGAACCTGGACGACAGAAAAAGAAGAAATGGTTTTCTTGTTTTTCACCATTAGAAGATAGAATCTGCTTCAGTCAGTAGAAGTGAATTTATTAGCATGTTACCTCTTTTGGTGTGTAATCTTTATTAATAGAAAATCAGTTTCTCCTCATCTCTAGTAAATAAATGTTGAATGGGTAGTTGAATCTTGTTGGTTTGAGAGAAACAATGTATTAGGTATCTCAGTCCAGTCCTAAAACATTTCTGGCAACTAACTGGATCTCCAGTTTTATGGGAGTTGCTGTTGTGTAGACCTGACTCGTTTTTGTTCTCTGATTCCAGTCCATATTCTACCTGTACCTTCAGAATATGCACTTTGGTGCTTGCTCCTTATTATTGTAAGCTCTCTTTTTGAACCACATGAGCAACAGAGATATCACCAAGACTATTACACCAAAAAATGATGCCCAGTGAAGGTAATAGGTAGGCTCAAAGAAGGCAACAGCGCTGAGTGAGACAGAGGCCATGCCCACTCAGTATCAGCAACCTGCAGAGATTCTGATGTCCAACAAGAGGTGGTGAGGCATTTTGCACAGTTTTTCAGGCAGAGGAGATCAAAATGACGTATGTTATTATTATTAGTGGGTTTGGTCGCAAATTAGAGAAAACTTGATTAACAGTAGTTTAAACAAATGTTTTTCTGACATGCCAAGAAATATAACATGAAATCTAGCTGCTGCATTGGTTCAGCCACTCAACAATGACATCAAGGACATAGGCTTTTCTAGCTTTATATTCTGCTATTCCTAGCAATTCAGCTTTCATCTTTATGTCCATAGCTCATGATTGTAATATGGCTGCTGCTGTTTAGACCTCAACTTCATGTCTGAGCCAGGAAGAAGGAAGAAGTAAAAGAGACCATGACGTAATGTCTCTTTTCACAAGGAAAACAAGAGCTTTCCTAGAACCACCCAAGAGCGAAATTACTCTTGGGTCTCACTGGCCATAATGGTGTCATGTGACCATCTCTGGCTACTGGAAAACTGAGATAGGGAATAGGGAATAGGTCAGCCATAATGGTTTAGACTAACCAACTACCTATCCCTGAGACTGAGTACATTGCCATCCTGAACAAAGGATTCTGTTAGCAAGGGAGAAAGGGAAAATTGGAGCCAGTAAGTAATTAAAAGGGTCCTCCACTGCCAGGTGCTATGGGATGAGAGGTAAAGTGGGAAGCAAGAAGGGAAATAAAGAGTGGCCATCATCTCATAGATAAGACCTGTCTCTGAGCACACACAGAAGATACCCACTGGAAGTATCATAGGGAAAAATGTGGGCAAGAGGAAAGACTTTTAGACAGTGAGTGATCCTATAATATGGGTTGGGCAAGATTCCTGAATATAATAGTTCTTACCATTACTGGGCCATATATTAAACTCAGGCTGTAACAGAGACAATACAAACAAAAAAACCCCATTTTATACAGATGTAAGAGAAGAGGCTCTAATTTTATCCATGGCAGGGATGATAGTCACATTTCCTCCCTCACACCACCCACACCACTGTCCACCCCCCCCCCCGGAGAATTTTCAGTTTCACTTTGGTTTGAATTTTGGACCCAAAGACTGCTGATAATTTTAGGATATTTAGAGTACTCGTTTTGAGAGTGTGGGCTATTTTGGAGATCAACAGAAAGAGGAAAGATCTACTTATTCCACTTGTAAATCTGGGATAGAAAATACCACATTTAGAGAATAAACAACATTGCCAAGTTTTTTTTTCTCCTAATAGCAGAGTCAGTCTCTATAAATATATTTTTCATAACTTGAAACAAACAAAAAGAATTGATATTTGTGAATTTTTAATTTCCTAGGGTAGGTGCACTCTTTCATAGCTATTTGAGGATGCATATTAGTAAAATTGAAAGTGTTATGAAAATATGAACTCTTTGATCATGAATAGTTGTAGTGACCAGCAAGGTTTTAGTTTTACTTTTATCTCTTACTGCATCAGTTACCTGCTGCTGTTGAGGTATGTAAGTAGAGACCCCTTCTATTGCAAATTATTTAAGCACTATTTATAGCTTAAGTGCAAGAGAAAAAGAATAGATCGCCTTACACAAATGGAAATTCCATGGCTTGGTCCAGGGTCTACTCATCCAGGTCTCATCTCTGTTTTACATTATGTTTTGACTTCATTTTCTCCTCCTTCAGATGGCCCCTTCCATGTAACCAAAGGAGATGTGTGAAAGCAGCTCTAGCTTATGGTATCATCATAGCTCTTGACCTGAAAGGAGGAAAGTTCTACTTTCTCCTAATGTCCCCATATCTCAGAATAGGGAAGGCTCTGATTGGCCCTGTTTGGATTATGAATCCATCACTGAAGGAGAGAGACATACTAGTCTCGTTGAGTGAATCTGGATATTGAGTTCAGACCTGTGGGTAAAGGGAAGGGGCAGAGTTCAGCCCACCTAAACATATGAAAAGGAGAGTTTCTCAAAGGAAAGAATTCATGTTAGATTAAAAACAAAGCAAAACAATAACAGCAACAAACAGATGACTGTTAATGGGACAATTTAGTATTTCATGGAATCTAATACTTAAAAATATAAAGGTATTGTTTATCTTTTGCCTACCTTGAAGAGAACTGTGGTCTTTATCAGGAAGTACTAGAAAAACCTTGAAGATATAAAAGACTCTCACTAATTTAGATCAGGTAATAATAATAATAATGTCTACTAGCACTGAATGGCATGCTGGGCCAAGTGTTATATTAAGCACATTTTTTTCCCCACATAATCCTTAGGACAATTACATTTTTTAAATGAGGAAATTGAGGCTTACAGAGGTTGAGTAAATTGCTTAAAGTTATGCAGTTAGCTAATAGCCAAGATCTGGCTTTAAAGGCCTACTCTTTATAATAAGATTCATTATCATGAACTGGTTGAAATCTGTTCATGTTGTCTGAGATGTTCTGAAACATTCTGAAATAGTCCTGTTGCTTTCAAGCATATAAGCTAACACCTAGGAAAATGTTACTTAGAAGTCTTCGGTCTCCCTCCTTAGTCTATAAATTTTATCTCACATTTATAATTTATAAATTTAATAAATATATGTGAATGACTGGTAACCACCACATGAATTTCCTTTCCTAAATTATAAATTTAATAAATATATGTGAATGACCGGTAACTACCACATGAATTTCCTTTCCTAAATTAGTACTTAAAGCATTTGTTTCCTTGAATGATGTAAACATTCTTGCTTACAATACAAGGGAAACTGCATCATCTTTGAAAACATATTTGTTAAACATGAAGTTCAGTCCTTGTCTACATTTTTACAAATTTGAAGTTAGTGGAAAGCAAATTAATATGCTTTTCTTTATTAAAAAAATAAGCAATTTCTTCCTCTATTAGGATGTGAAGCACATTAGCAGAGTCTTGAGGGGAGATATCTGAAGAGCTCCAAAATGAAATTACAAATTAGTTAGGAAGAGTTCAGTATTAATCTGTAAGACATTCTGTTGTTTTTTCAGGGCTTCTTCTCTTGAGTCATCATTCAACAACACATCTATTTTGCTAGTGGTGTATCAGGCATTGCCACAGGAGTTGGGAAACTAACAAATAAAAATACGGGATTCCTGATCCAAAGGAACTTAGAATCTAGTCTGGGAGACAGATGAACAGTCACATAACTGGGGTGCACACAATGAGCTATGAAGACCCATAGAAAAGGCTCCCAAGAAAACATAGGTGATCAGGATTGGGCTGGAAAAGTAATTAGGAAGGCTTCCTGGGAGGCTGAGGCCTCAAGTAAGTTGTGAAGAATAAATGTAAACTGCACACAATAAGAGGGGATAGAGACAGAAAAGGTTCAAAGCAGAAGAGGCAGCATGCACTAGGGATCCACTGCCTACAGGAGAGACAGATGGAAGAAGGGGTGCAGGGGGAGGTATTTGGAAGCCTGAAAATAGTTCACTATAATTTAGAATGGAATGTGGAGGGAGACAAATGGGAATTGATGGGAAAGAAGCATTTGAATTCTATCTCACCAACACAGATAACATTTTTGAACCTCGCTTTTCTATAAGTAGATTCCACTTACATGTAAGTAGATTCCACTACAAAGAAAAGGTAGACAGCACAACATGCAATCCACAAGGTGAAATTCCAAGAGCAGCCAAAGTCCATAATAAGAGGATACTAACTGATATCAGGAGGTGCCCCAAGCTGTAACTGAGGACAAGAAATAAATGAAAACTGGGCAAAAAAAGTTATGTGAATGAGAATGAGAAGTACAAGGAGAAGTTGGCAGAGCATTCTGACCAACAGTACCAGATAGTTCTTTAACCTATTTTTACTTTGGAGGCCTACATACTCATAAAGTCTCTGTCTTTCACCTGATGAAATGTACATAAGATAAACATTCTTGGCTTCCAATGTGTAGATTGACTGGCAACTGCACCACTACAGGACCACACTTCCTTACAGAGAGACAATGTTCTGGATAAGGCCAAGAGCAGGGAAAGGCAGAGCTACTTAGACTCCTTGGCTTTCTCCTCTCTGGCAAGAAATTTTGTTAGTATCACTGGAAGGCTATTAATAGCAACTTCTAATGAAGAAGTTTCTTTAAAAAGAGAATCACACATTTCCCCACAGTACTTAAGGAACACCATGATGATGCCTTCTTGACATAAACAGAACTCTCAGAAATAAAAAGTACTTTCTTATTTATGGGAGATTGTTGAAGAGAATCATACATCTGTAAGATTAGGGTTATCTCTACAATTAGTAGATTAAATTTTAAGAGGATTTTATTAACACAGGAATGTCTAAAATGTAAAGAAAGAAAATATGTGGGAAAAAGTATCTGACAATGAGTACTTCCTGTTCCGTCTCATTGTTCCACTCATGTGACTTATTCCAGAAATGTATTTAAGCCAGTCATAAGAAATTATAGCCACTCCCTCTTGGGTTGGCCCGAACCACATTTTAGTTCTTCAACAAAGTTCCTGATACTCAACACAGGCCCACCTTTCTCTGAAAACGTGAATGGATATGCACCGCCCCTCCCCCTTGGTTAACATCCTTGACACTTTCTTGGATGTCATTTTGATACTTGGTACCTGTCTTGCATACCCCACTACTGGTGAGAGGGTGAAAAACGACCTTGTCAAGGGATTTATTCTGGATAAGCAAAACCCTTTCTTCTTCCCCTTCTTCCTCAAGAGGAAGATTAGACAATTAGATAGAACTAAAGATTCCACCACTGGGCAGGTTGAGAAGGTAGCATTAATAGACCAAATGGCTACAGAGAGTCCCTGGTTCTCAAAAAGATTGCGTTCAGACCCAAAACATTCTTTAAAGAAACAAATCACTCTGAGTTTGTTCAGACTCAAGTGCTCCCATACCCTTAAAAATGCCTTGTCCATATTAATCTCCCATTAGTAATAAATAACAAAGAAAGTACGTAAACTTTCTGAGGGGAAAACAAAACTTTCATTGCTCCCTTTCAAGGTACACAGATAGGGTGTGAAAAGAGTTCTTGCAGAATATAAAAAATACTAATCATAAAAGAAAAGACTGATGAACTGGGCTACATTAAAATTAAGAATTTCTATTCATCTAAAACTCTGAAATTAAAAAAAAAATTCTGTTCAAATGACACCACAAATAGAGAGAAAAAGACAAAAAGGCAAATCACGGGATGGCTGGGTGGCTCAGTCAGTTAAGCGTCTGCCTTCAGCTCAGGTCATGATCCCAGGGTCCTGGGATTGAGTCCCACATCGGGAGCCTGCACATCCCTCTGCCTGCTACTCCCCCTGCTTGCGCTTTCTCTCTCTCTGACAAATAAGTAAATAAAATCTAAAAAAAAAAAAAAGACAAATCAAATTCTGGGAGAATATATTTGCAAAACATGTAATCAGCAAAAGGCTAGTATCCAGAATTTATAAAATACTCTCACAACTCAGTAAGTAAAAGGATAAATGATGAAATAAAAAATGGGCAAGACACTTGGACATTTCACTTTTTTAAAAATGATACACAAAGAACTAATAAACATATGAAAAGGTGTTCAACTTAATTAGGCATCATAAAAATGTAAACTAAAACCAAATGAGATACCATCACACACCTTTTGGAGGGCTAAAATTAAAAGAACTGGTAATAACATGTGTTGGTAAGGATGAAGTGCAGATACATACACTTCTACTAAGAACAAAAATTGTATAACCACTTTGGAATGCTATTCGGTAGTATCGATTAGTATATTATCAATATAAGAATACTATATAACCTAACAAGTCTACTCCTAGATATATATCCAACATATATACACACATATGCATACCCAAAACCATGTATATCTATAGCACCATTATTAGTAATAACCCTAAACTCAAAACATCCCCAAAGCTTATAAAAATTAGAGTTTAGAAATTGAGGTATGTTTATAACAATATGGTTAAAATGGACTAATATGCTGAGAAAAAGAAAGCCCAACACAGACCAATAATTTTTTTTAAAACAACCCAATGGGAAAAAGTTATCTATGGCATTAGAAATTCGGATAATGATTGCTACAGTATGAGTGGATAGGAGAGAGGCTTCTGGGCTATTGGTAATATTTTGTGACCTGGTGGTACTTAAATGGGGTGCTTGTGTGGTGATAACTCAGCTAGCTATATACTTATTTGTATTTTTTTCTGTATGTATATTGCACTTTAGTAAAAGTTCATTTTTAAGAAGTGCCTGGAAGTCCCCTGACCCTCAGTTGTTATTTAAGTAATCCCCCGCACCTCTGCCATCCAATGTTCACTTGCCAAATGTGGTTGTGTTTGCAGCGCTGACAGAACTAGAGCAGGAGAGAGGATCCCTACATAGTTTGGCCTGAGGCTAGTTGGGACTCCTTGACCTTCAGGGGAAGGTGATGGTTAGATGTCTAATTAACATCTATATTTGTAAACCTTAACATATATAAAGGGAAGTATGGCTTAATTATATCCCTAAATGAAAAGTCACACAAAGCCTTAGTAAAGACATGGATGTTGAAGCTTCATAAAATGAAAATTGCTTGACAATGTTAAAATACATATTATTTTGTTGTGGCATGAAAAGTGTCACGGTTTCTCAGAACTAAGTAGATAAAGGATGTGTGTGATATCTGGGATATAATTGGGCCCTGGTGGGAATGCACTATGGACAAGGCAATCAGTCTGCTTCCTAAAATAATTCTCATGTCTCCAAGGTAACATCACATAATTCAGTGTTGGTTTTTTCACAGCATGTTCAGCATAGCAAAAATATAAACAGATTGTTCTAGCTTACAGATGAGACATTTTAAAACTTAAATTGCTTTCTATTTATTTAGTTATGAAATTGTAAATTATTAGATAAAAAGACTGAATTCAGAAGCTACATATCACCTTCTGGGTCAAGTCATTCTGCTTAGCATGGAATGTGAGGTTCTCATGATCTGCTTCTTGCAAATTTCTCCACCGTCCCATCTTCACCTCTTCCCATTCCATCCTCTCTTGACCCATTTTAAACTGTAGTTGCTGCTAACTACTTTTAGTTCCTGAATATTTGCTCCTCCAAACTCCCAGAGTTTGTGCAACTCTCTGCACTAAAGAGCCCTTTCCTTAATTATCTGCCTAAAGAATTTCTATTCATCCTTCAAAAACTTCTGCAAAGATTAATCACTCTTTATTCTAACTGCAAACTGTTTCTGTTTCCATTGTTGATCTTATTTTTATCTTTCTCTCCTTTGATACTTAGAATTTCTAGAAGCTAGGGATTACATTTTATGCATCTCTATCCACTGACTCCCGTTGTTCCAACATCTAGAGCACAGAAAATGCTAAAAAATATTTATTGAATGGAAATAATGTATATTATTTTCTTCCATAAAGTTAAATACTTAAAAAAATTATAATATCTGTGCTGCTGATGATACACTAAGTTAGGTAATTTTTATTAAGTGCTTTAAAAAAATTATAAACTTGACCTGTAAATATATGACTAGCCATCTATTCTGATGAAATAATCCAACAATGTGGGTATATACTGAAGTGCTAACATATTTACAGTGTTATTTATAATTTAAAAAATGGAACTTAAGCAAAGGGCCTGATATTAAGGGAATAATTTAATCCCCCTAAATAATTGTGATACATATCTATAATGAAACATTGTGCTTTACAGTATGTTTAATGACATGGAAAAATGCTTATAACATAATGTTATCCAAAAAAGTGAGATACCACAATGCATATGCATATATAATATCACTTTTTAAAATATTTTATTTATTTACTTGAGAGAGAGAAAGAGAGAACGAGCAGGGGAGGAGCAGAGGGAAAGGGAGAAGCAGGTTCTCCAATGAGCAGGGAGCCCCATGAGGGACTCGATCCAAGGACCCTGGGATCATGACCTGAGCTGAAGGCAGACCCTTAACCGACTGAGCTACCCAAGTGCCCTGATATAATATCATTTTAATGACATAAAAATGTTGATCAAAGATTAAAGGGAAAATACACTGAAAAGATAGCAGTGGTGCCTCTAAGTAAGGAAGATAAGAAAAATTTTTTCTGCTTCTACATACTTTGCTCAAGCGCCTAAATTCCTGTTATAATCTGGTTATCAGGAGAAAAACTGATCCCCCCATAATGCTTTCTTATATATAAATTAAAAACACAAACAAAACCCTTTTAAATGCAAGTAAACTCTGGATAGAGCATGCCTGATCATTCATAAAATTCTAAAACACAGAAAACATTTTAAAATCATTTTTTATTACTCTACAGTGACTGGATAACTAGAATTGGTCACTAAAAGGTAGAGCGTTTCCCAGAGAAGAGAAGAGCATGAATCATCAAATATTACTTAAGAATGTGGAACCAGGTGATGGGCCAAATTCTCTTATACATTTCCTTAGTTAACTGCCATGGAAATACTACAGAGCAGATAGTATTATCCACAAGTTGATGGTTTGTCCAAAATCAATCTAGTGTATTACAAAGTCAGATTTTGATCCCAGGACTAGCTGCTAAAAAAAAAAGTCTTGTTCATTCTATTGCAATTAAGTAACACTCTAAGCAAAATAAGAGTTCACAGCCTGCCTTAATGAAAAGATACGAATTATTTGTAGTGAGTCATAGAATTTACTAAAAACTTTTTATTAAATAGATTTAAATTTGCTTCCTGAATCATAATTTACTCGAACTTTCCACCAAGGGAAACCCTACCAGACAAGGAATGCCTTGAAAGCAGGGACAGGTTATAAATGTTGTTGAGTTTGTTGTCCTGAGCCCAGCCCTGGGGCAAAAGCAACTCAGTAAGAGCTTGATGAATTAAATTAATTAGATCATTAAGTAGGAACTTAAATCTTTTCAAGACCAAGTTACCTGAATTTCAAATCAGGACAAACTAAATAAATGAGATTTTACTATGTTTCCTCATGCACACTTTCTTGAGCATGTTTTTTAACTTTGGCAGTGGGTTTTACTGTCAACAGATAAATCTCCCTTAAGATTTTAGTGCAGTCGGGGCGCCTGGGTGGCTCAGTCGTGAAGCGTCTGCCTTCGGCTCAGGTCATGATTCCAGGGTCCTGGGATCGAGCCCCACATCCGGCTCCCTGCTCCTTGGGAGCCTGCTTCTCCCTCTCCCACTCCCCCTGCTTGTGTTCCCCTCTCTCGCTGTGTCTTTCTCTGTCAAATAAATAAAATCTTAAAAAAAAAAAAAAAAGATTTTAGTGCAGTCATTAAAAAATCCTCTCTTTCAGGATCTATGAAAAATTTCAACATTTTATTTTAGCAGGAACGATTAAGGGCTATTGACTTTAGTCTCTTCTAGGAACACTTGTTCATTGATTTTTGTGGCCATTACTACAAGCATTATCTTGTCAGGGGCATGAGGGAATGACCAAGAATTCAAAGAAACAATTCTAGATAAATGTGAGCTTTGAGAACTGCCCCTTTGAATCAGTTTTGGATTTTGTGCTGCTTTAGATGAAGATTATTGAAATTAAAGCAGAGCCAAAGGTAAGATTCGGTGGCCAAATTCTCTTCAGAATCATTCCTTTCTTCATCTTTCTAGGAAAACAATTCTTTGAGGACCATTTCTAAATGGGAAAGGGGAGAAACATTTCCTGAGCTCCCACTATGAACTAAGCACTCTATATACATTAATGTATTTGGAATCACAAAACTCCTATGATGTAGGTATCCTTCTTCTCATACTGCTGATGAAGAGACTGAGACTCTAAATGTTAAAGCAAGGTCTCACAGCTAATAAAAGGTTGAACAGGATTTTTGAGCTGTTTCTTTGCTCTCAGATATTCTCTGCCCTCTTTCTGTGCCTGGTCTCTATTGGAAGGAACTACATTTCCCAGACCTCTTTGTTGTGGCTTCTGGATATATTTGGCCAAGGGGTGGGAAAGTTGGGAGCTGGTGGAGACTGGGAGGCCACAGAAAAGAAGACTGGGTAGTCCACCTTCTCCCAGCAGCTTTAGCCTTAGGGGTTGCTGCTTCCTGTTCTTGCTCATCTCTGAATTGCCCAACAGGACCCCTTCCCAAGAGCTTCTCAGCCCTTTCCTCAACTGAATAAACATTTTTTTTGCATTAAAACTCTCTAGAAGGGAAGGGAAGAGGGAGGGAAAGGGGAAGGGAGGATGGGAAAGGAAAGGGGAGACCTGGATTGGTTTCTCTGTTCCTGACTCATCTGACTGATACTCAAATTTGAGTCTATTTGATTCCTTTGCCTAGCTCTCTTTCTAGAGATTCACAACAGCATACTGCCAACAAAAAGGTGATAGTTTTGTTTTTTTTTTTTTTAAGGATGAATGTGTGGTCACACATTAACATATGACAATTAATTTCTGTCTCTGACTCTATTTTATATGTCCCTGATGTCACTTTATGCATTTTTAATAGTTTTATGTACCTGAAAACTATTACTGACACAGCTATGTTGAAAAAACGTTTGTGTATAAGTTAGTTACTGCAGCATGGGCTGGATTCTGGCAGAGAAGCATATGAAGCTCTAAAAGTATGCCACATAGCCATAAATTTTAATGTTTTATTAAGACTCATTTCCCTTTGGCCACCAGTCCTATAATTTGTCATACTGTCAGATTGCTGAACCTGAAGCTTTTGCTACATGTTGTAAACAAGACTCAACATTCATAACTATCTAACCCATAAGCAGTCTAAAACTATTTTTTCCAAGCTTTAGAATGCTTTCAGGCAAGTGAAGATATTCCTTTTCCTAAAACTTATGAAATATTATAACCAATTTGTTGAATGAGCTGGACTCAGGAAGGTGCCCGTAAAAACCAACCTTAGTCTTCTTCTAACCACTCAACCTGGTTTTTCCCCCACTGTTCAGATGATATGTACTCAAGTCCCATAGCTTTTTCAGTCACTCCTATATCATACACAGATACTTCCTTTGTTTTTATATTAAAAAGCCCAATCTACTCCTCCTTTAATAATCATAAAACCTTCTATTAATTAATTTAACAAATATCTAATGAACACCTATTTACCTGGTAGTATTCTAGACTCTGCAGTTACAGCAGTAAACACATCAAACATAAAACCTTACTCTCATGGGGTTTACATTCTGGTGGGTAAATAGACAATGCATATAATAAGTAAGCAAAATACAGAGTATGCTAGTGATAAGTACGAAGGGGGCTAAATTATAGATAGATTGATGGGAAGGGGACTTTTCAGTTTTTACTACCTCATACACAGCTGATAACGTTGCGTTCTATTTGCCTGAGAAAACTGAAGCAATCAGAAGAGAACTTCACACACTGCCAGCACTACATCTACCCCTCTATCAACATCTATGCCCATATACTCTGCCTTTTGTCCTGTTAATTTGGAAGAACCACCTAGGCTCTTAAATAAATCCAACACCTCCACTTGTGCACCAGATCCAATCCGCTCTTGCTTACACAAGAACATTGCTTCAGTCACTCTCCTCTCTTTCCTGTGTCACCAATTTTCTCTTGCTCAGTGGCATGTAAACATCTCTCATCTTAAAAATCCTCTTATAGTCCACTTCTGCCTCTAGCAACCACCCCATTTTCATGTAGATCCAAACTCCCCCCCCTTGTCCATATTCTCTACCCTCTATAATTCTCTTGTTCTCTCTAGAGTTTGTTCAAATTGGGCTTTTACCCCTACCACTTCACTGAAATTGAAATCTCACTGACAACCTTCATGTTGCTAAATACAATGGTTAGTTCTCAAAAGTCATTTTGCATCCTCTTCACCACCATTTTACAAAGGCCAACAGTCCAACTCCTTGAAACACATTCCTCACCTGGCTTCTAAGACACCACACTAGCCTGGTTTTCCTTCCACATCTCTGGAAGCATCTGCTCAGTCTCTGTTATTTCCTTCTTATCAACCCATCATCTAAACATTGGAAGGCCCCAGGTCTCAGTCTTTGACTCTCTCATTTCTTCTATTTATACTTATCCCCTTGTGATCTCATCTAGCCTCATGGCTTTTAATATCACTAGTGTCTTGAGGACTCCCAAATCTACACATCACCAGAATTAAACTTATTTTATTTATTTTTGGGGAGTAAAAACTTTTTTCAATTTCACTTACATTTTCTCCAGATTTACTGAAACACAACTGACAAAAAAGTTTGTATAAATTTAAGGTGTACACATGATGATCTGTTCTATGTATATATTGTGAAATAATTACCACAATAAAGTTAGTTAACACATCCATCATCTCTCATAGTTACCTTTATGTGTTGATGAGAACATTTAAGATTTGCTCTTAGTAAATTTCAAATATACAGTATAATATTATTAACTATAGTCACTATACTGTACATTAGACCTCTAGAACTTATTCATCTTATAACTAAGTTTGTACCTTTTGACTAACATCCCTCCATTTCCCCCAACCCCCAGCCCCTAGTAACCACCACTTTATTCTGTTTCTATGAGACTGACTTTTTCAGATTCCATATATAAGTGAGATCATACAGTATTTGTTGTTCTGTGTCTGGTTTCTTTCACTTACCATAATGTGTTTCATTCATCTATGTTGTCTCATATAGCAAGATTTCCTCCTTTTTGTGGTTGAATAGTACTCAATTTCACATTTCCACATCCATTCATCTGTTGACAGCACTTAGGTTGTTTCCATTATCTTGGTTATGGTGAATAATGCTGCAATAAACATGGGGTGCTAATATCTCCTCAACATAATGACATTGTTTCCTTTGGCTATACATCCAGAAGTGGCATTGCTAGGTCATATGGTAGTTCTATTTTTAATTTTTTTTTTTTTTTAGGAAACTCCATATTGTTCTCTGTAGTTGCTAGACCAATTTACATTCCCAATAGTACACAAGGGGTCCCTTTTCTCCAAATCCTTGCCAACATTGTTACCTCTTGTTTTTTTCTTTTGTTTCGTAAAAACCATTCTAACAGGTATGAAATGGTATCTCAATGGGGTTTTGATTAGTGATGATGACTAGTGATGTTAACCACTTCTTCATGTATCTGTTCACCATCCATATGTCCTTTTTGGAAAAATGTCTATTTAAGGAGGAGGAGCGAGATGGCAGAGGAGTAGGAAACCTAAATTTCGTCTGGTCCCAGGAATTCAGCTAGATAGGGATCAAACCATTCTGAACACCTATGAACTCAACAGGAGATCGAAGAAAAGAAGAGCAGCAACTCTCTGAACAGAAAAGCGACCACTTTCTGGAAGGTAGGATGTGCGGAGAAGTGAATCCGAGGCGATATTTGGGAAGATAGACGGCAGGGGAGGGGGCCTCCGTCGGCCGCTCCCGGCAAGTGATAGATCAGCGGAGCACAAAATTGCAACTTTTATAAGTCTGCTCCACTGAGGGACGTCGCTCCAGTGGCTAAGTGGGAGGTGGAACCATCGCTGGGACAGTGTGGTCTCAGGACCCTCGGGGTCACAGAAAAACCGGAGATGCCTGAGTCTGGCAGAGCTCCCAGGTATCTGAGCGGGGAAGCCGGCTGCCTAAACAGAGCTGAGGAGTGGGCTCTCAGCTCAGGGTTGCTATAAACCATGATCCGTGGCACAGTGGGGCCACTGCTCCTCCAGCAGGGACCCAACAAGTGGCAGATGCATGGAGACTCACCTTCCTCCCCCAGGAGGAGCGGCGGGAGTGCACTGCAGGGATCTGCTGGGTTTGGAGACTCCACATGGGGTCGGGTCCCAGACATAGAAACGATGGGTCACAGGCCGGGTGAGCACGGAGTGCGGCCAGAGACCAGGGAGACAGGAGTGATTGACTGCTTTTCTCTGGGGGCGCACTGAGGAGCAGGCCCTGAGTTCTCAGCTCCTTGGGGGTGGAGACTGGGAGGCTGCCGTTTTCACTCTCGTCCTCTGAAGCTGTACGGAAAGCTTGCAGGGAACAAAAGCTCCCCAGAGCAAACCCGAGCAGATTACTTAGCCCAGACCGGGCAAGGGCAGGGCAATTCCGCCTCTGGCAAAGACATTTGGGAACCACGGCAACAGGCCCCTCCCCCAGAAGATCAACGAGAACAGCCAGCCAAGACCAAGTTTGCCGATCAATGAGAATGGCAGAACTCCAGTGCTAGGGGAATACAGCACGTAGAATCCATGGCTTTTTTACCATGATTCTTTAGTCTTTCAAAGTTAATTTTTTAAATTTTCCTTTTTTTCTTTTTCTATTTTTTTAAAATTTTTTTTTCCTTTTTCAACCAACATCTTATCAATCCCTTTATTAAAAATCTTTTTTATTTTTCACTTTTAGAGTCATATTCTATCCCTTCATTGTAGTTAACCTTATTTTTGGTATACATATAAGTTGTTCTCACTTTAAAATTCTGGTATACAGATTCTTCTAACAGACCAAAATATACCCTAAATCTCTAGTGTATGGCTTTGTTCTAGTCTTATGCCTGAACACATTCTCTCCCTTTTTTTTTTTTTAAATTTCTCTTCTTTCTTTTTTCAACCTTTTTTTTTTTAATTTTTAAAGATTTTTATTTATTTATTGAGAGAGAGAATGATAGAGAGAGAGCATGAGAGGGGGAGAGTCAGAGGGAGAAGCAGACTCCCTGCTGAGCAGGGAGCCTGATGTGGGACTCAATCCTGGGACTCCAGGATCATGACCTGAGCCGAAGGCATTTGCTTAAACAACTGAGCCACCCAGGCGCCCTTCAACCAACTTCTTATCTTAACAATTCCTTTTATAAAATCTTTTATACTTTTCATCTTTAAAGTAATATTCTATCCCTTCATCCTCTTTACCCTTATTTTTGTACATATATAAGTTTTTCTTTCTTTAAAATTTTGGGAGGCAGTGTCTTCTAACGGACCAAAATACGTCCAAAATCTAGTGTGTGGCACTGATCTATTCACCGGCCTGATCATATTTGATCATATTCTTTTTTTTTCTTTCCTTTTTTTTTTCTTTTTTCTTTCTTTCCCTTTCTTTCCCCCCAGTTCCAGGTCTCTTCTGATTTGTTTAGTGTATATTTTTCTGGGGTTGTTGTTACCCTGTTAGCATTTTGTTCTCTCATTCATCTATTCTCCTCTGGACAAAATGACAAGACAGAAAAACTCACCTCAACAAAAAAGAACAAGAGGCAGTTCCGACTGCCAGGGACCTAATCCATACAGACATTAGTACAATGTTGGAACTAGAGTTCAGAATGACGATTATAAAGATACTAGCTGGGCTTGAAAAAAGCATGGAAGATACTAGAGAAACACTTTCTGGAGAAATAAAAGAACTAAAATCTAACCAAGTCAAAATAAAAAAGGCTATTAATGAAGTGCAATCAAAAACGGAGGCTCTAACTGCTAGGATAAATGAGGCAGAAGAGAGAATAAGTGATATAGAAGACCAAATGATGGAGAATAAAGAAGCTGAGAAAAAGAGATAAACAACTACTGGATCACGAGGGCAGAATTCGAGAGATAAGGGATACCATAAGACGAAACACGATTAGAATAATTGGGAACCCAGAAGAAGATGAAAGAGAGAGAGGGGCAGAAGGTATATTGGAGTAAATTATAGCAGAGAACTTCCCTAATTTGGGGAAGAAAACAGGCATCAAAATCCAGGAGGCACAGAGAACCCTCCTCAAAGTAAATAAAACTAGGTCAACACCCTGACATCTAATAGTAAAACTTACAAGTCTCAGAGACAAAGAGAAAATCCTGAAAGCAGCTTGGGAGAAGAGGTCTGTAACCTACAATGGTAGAAACATTAGATTGGCAACAGACCTATCCACAGAGACCTGGCAGGCCAGGAAGGACTGGTAAATGAGAAAAATATGCACCCCAGAATACTATATCCAGCTAGGCTGTCAATGAAAATAGATAGAGAGATAAAAAGCTTCCAGGACAAACAAAAACTAAAGGAATTTGCAAACACAAAACCAGCCCTACAAGAAATATTGAAAGGGGTCCTCTAAGCAGAGAGAGCCTAAAAGTAACATAGACCAGAAAGAAACACAGACGATATACAGTAACAGTCACGTTACAGGCAATACAATGGCACTAAATTCGTATCTTTTCAAAAGTTACCCCCTGAATGTAAATGGGCTAAATGCCCCAATCAAAAGACACAGGGTTTCAGATTGGATAAAAAAAACAAGACCCATCGATATGCTGTCTGTAAGAGACTCATTTAGACCCAAAGACACCTCCAGATTGAAAGTGAGGGGGTGAAAAACCATTTACCATGCTAATGGACACCAAAAGAAAGCTGGGGTGGCAATCCTTATATCAGACAAATTAGATTTTAAACCAAAGACCATAATAAGAGATAAGGAAGGATACTATATCATACTTAAAGGGTCTATCCAACAAGAAGATCTAACAATTGTAAATATCTATGCCCCTAACATGGGAGCAGCCAGTTACATAAGGTAATTAATAACAAAAGCAAAGAAACACATCGACAACAATACAATAATAGTAGGGGACTTTAACATCCCCCTCTCTAAAATGGACAGATCATCTAAGCAAAAATCAACAAGGAAATAAAACCTTTAAATGACACACTGGACCAAATGGACTTCACAGATATATTCAGAACATTCCATCCCAAAGCAACAGAATACACATTCGTCTCTAGTGCACATGGAACATTCTCCAGAATAGAGCACATACTGGGTCACAAGTCAGGTCTCAACCAGTACCAAAAGATTGGGATCATTCCCTGCATGTTTTCGGACCACAGTGTTTTGAAACTAGAATTCAATCACAAGAGAAAAGTCAGAAAGAACTCAAATACATGGAAGTTAAAGAGCATCCTACTAAAGAATGAATGGGTCAACCAGGAAATTGAAGAAGAATTAAAAAAATTCATGAAAACAAATGAAAATGAAAACACAACTGTTCATAATCTTTGGGATACAGCAAAGGCGGTCCTAAGAGGAAAGTATATAGCAATACAAGCCTTTCTCAAGAAACAAGAAAGGTCTCAAATACACAATCTAACCCTACATCTAAAGGAGATAGAGAAAGAACAGCAAATAAAGCCTAAACCCAGCAGGAGAAGAGAAATAATAAAGATCAGAGCAGATATCAATGAAACAGAAACCAAAAGAACAGTAGAACAGATCAACGAAACTAGGAACTGGTTCTTTGAAAGAATTAACAGGATTGATAAACCCTTGGCCAGACCTATCAAAAAGAAAAATGACCCAAATAAATAAAATCATGAATGAAAGAGGAGAGATCACAACCAACACCAAAGAAATACAAACAATTATAAGAACATATTATGAGCAACTATATGCGAGCAAATTAGATAATCTGGAAGAAATGGATGCATTCCTAGAGATGTATCAACTACCAAAATAACCAGGAAGAAACAGAAAACCTGAACAGACCTATAACCACTAAGGAAACTTATGCAGTAATCAAAAATCTCCCAACAAATGAGCCCAGTGCCAGATGGCTTCCCAGGGGAATTCTAGCAAACACTTAAAGAACAAGTAATACCTATTCTTCTGAAACTGTTCCAAAAAATAGAAATGGAAGGAAAACTTCCAAACTCATTTTATGAGGCCAGCATTACCTTGGTCCCAAAATCACACAAAGACCCCATCAAAAAGAGAATTACACATCAATATCGCTGATGAACATGGATGCAAAAATTCTCACCAAAATACTAACCAATAGGATCCAACAGTACATTAAAAGGATTATTCACCATGACGAAGTGGCATTTATTCCTGGGCTGCAAGGTTGGTTCAACATCCATAAATCAATCAATGTGATATAATACCTTAACAAAAGGAACAAGAACCATATGATCCTCTCAATAGATGCAGAAAAAGCATTTGACAAAGTACAGCATCCTTTCTTGATTAAAACTCTTCAAAGTGTAGGGATAGATAGTACATACCTCAATATCATAAAAGCCATCTATGAAAAACCCACAGTGAATATCATTCTCAATGGGGAAAAACTGAGAGGTTTCCCCCTAAGGTCAGGAACACGGCAGGGATGTCCACTATCACCACTGCTATTCAACATAGTACTAGAAGTTCTAGCCACAGCAATCAGACAACAAAAAGAAATAAAAGGCATCCAAATCGGTAAAGAAGAAGTCAAACTCTCACTCTTTGCAGATAATAGGATACTTTATGTGGAAAACCCAAAAGACTCCACCCGAAAACTGCTAGAACTCATACAGGAATTCAGTAAAGTGGCAGGATATAAAATCAATGCACAGAAATCAGCTGCATTTCTATATACCAACAACAAGACAGAAGAAAGAGAAATTAAGGAGTCGATCCCATTTACAATTGCACCCAAAAGCATAAGATACCTAGGAATAAATCTAACCAAAGAGGGAAAGGATCTGTACTCAGAAAACTATAAAATACGCATGAAAGAAATTGAGGAAGACACAAAGAAATGGAAAAATGTTCCATGCTAATGGATTGGAAGAACAAATATTGTGAAGATGTCAATGCTACCTAGAGCGATCTACACATTAAATGCAATCCTACCAAAACACCATACACTTTTTTCAAAGAAATGGAACAAATAATCCTAAAATTTGTGTGGAACCAGAAAAGACTCCAAATAGCCAGAGGAATGTTGAAAAAGCAAAGAAAAGCAAAGCTGGTGGCATCAGAATTCCGGACTTCAAGCTCTATTACAAAGTTGTCATCATCAAGACAGTATGGTACTGGTATAAAAACAGAGACATAGATCAATGGAATAGACTAGTGAGCCCAGAAATGGACCCTCAACTCTATGGTCAACTAATCTTCGACAAAGCAGGAAAGAATGTCCAATGGAAAAAAGACAGTCTCTTCAACAAATGGTGTTGGGAAAATTGGACAGCCACATGCAGAAGAGTGAAACTGGACCATTTTCTTACACCACACACAAAAATAGACTCAAAATGGATGAAAGACGTAAATGTGAGACAGGAGTCCATTAAAATCCTAGAGGAGAACACAGGCAGCAACCTCTTTGACCTCAGCTGCAGCAACTTCTTCCTAGAAACATCGCCAAACACAAGGGAAGCAAGGGCAAAAATGAACTATTGGGACTTCATCAAGATAAAAAGCCTTTGCACAGCAAAGGAAACAGTTGACAAAACCAAAAGACAACCGACAGAATGGGAGAAGATATTTGCAAATGACATATCAGATAAAGAGCTAGTATCCAAAATCTATAAAGAACTTATCAAACTCAACACCCAAAGAACAAATAATCCAATCAAGAAATGGGCAGAAGACATGAACAGACATTTCTGCAAAGAAGACATCCAAATGGCCAACAGACACATGAAAAAGTGCTCAACAACGCTCGGCATCAGGGAAATCCAAATCAAAACCTCAGTGAGATACCACCTCACACCAGTCAGAATGGATAACAGTAACAAGTCAGGAAATGACAGATGTTGGCAAGGATGAGGAGAAAGGGGAGCCCTCCTACACTGTTGGTGGGAATGCAAGCTGGGGCAGCCACTCTGGAAAACAGTATGGAGGTTCCTCAAAAAGTTGAAAATAGAGCTATCGTATGAGCCAGCAATTGCACTACTGGGTATTTACCCCAAAGATACAAATGTAGTGATCTGAAGGGGTATGTGCACCCCAATGTTTATAGCAGCAATGTCCACAGTAGCCAAACTATGGAAAGAGCCCAGATGTCCATTAACAGATGAATGGATAAAGAAGATGTCGTGTATATATATACCATGGAATATTACGCAGCCATCAAAACAAAAAAAGAAAAAAAAAACCCCGAAATCTTGCCATTTGCAACGACGTGGATGGAACTAGAGGGTATTATGCTAAGTGAAATAAGTCAATCAGAGAAAGACATGTATCATATGGTCTCACTGATATGAGGAATTCTTAATCTCAGGAAACAAACTGAGTGTTGCTGCAGTGGTGGGGGGTGGGAGGGATGGGGTGGCTGGGTGATAGACATTGGGGAGGGTATGTGCTATGGTGAGTGCTGTGAATTGTGTAAGACTGATGAATCACAGACCAGTACCTCTGAAACAAATAATATATTATATGGTAAAAAAAAAAGAGAGAGAGAGAGAGAGAAGATAGTAGGAAGGGAAAAATGAAGGGGGGAAATCAGAGGGGGAGACAAACCATGAGGACTAGGGACTCTGAGAAACAAACTGAGGGTTCTAGAGGGTAGGGGTGGAGGGGATAGGTTGGCCTGGTGATGGGTTTTAAGGGGGGGCACGTATTAAATGGAGCACTGGGTGTTATACGCAAACAATGAATCATGGAACACTACATCAAAAACTAATGATGTAATGTACGGTGATTAACATAACAGAATAAAATAAAATTTTTAAAAAATGTCTATTTAAAATGTCTTTTGTCCATTTTTAAATTGGATTATTTGTTTTTTGCTATTGACTTATACGAGTTCTTTATATATTTTGGATATTAACTCCTTTCAGATAAATGTTTTGCAAATATTTTCTCCTATTCAGTAGGTTGCCATTTCATTTTGTTGATTATTTCCTTTGCAATGTAGAAGCTTTTTAATTTAATGCAGTCCCACTTATTTTTTGCTTTTCTTGCCTTTGCCTTTGGAGTCACATCCAAAAAAATCAAGACCAGTGTCAAGGATATTTTTCCATGTTTTCTTCTAGTTTCATGGTTTCAGGCAGGTCTTACATTCAAGTCTTTTTTTTTTTTTTCTAAAGATTTATTTATTTTTAGAGATAGAGCAAAAGACGGGGTGGGGCAGAGTGAGTGGGAGAGAGAGAATTGATGTGGGGCTCAATCTCATGACCCTGACATCATGACCTGAGCCAAAATCAAGAGTCGGACACTGAACTGAACCACCCAGGTGCCCCACATTCAACTCTTTAATGCATTTTGAGTTAATTTTTGTGTATGGTGTAAGATAACAGTCTAATTTCATTCTTTTCCGTGTAGATATCCAGTTTTCCCAACACCACTTATTAAAGAGATTCTCCTTTCCCATTGTATGTTCTTGTTACCCTTGTCATATATGCAGGGGTTTACTTCTGGGCTCTCTATTCTGCTCCATTGGTCTATTTGTTTTTATACCAATAGCATATTGTTTTGATTACCATACTTTATAATATAGTTTGAAATCAGGAAGTGTGATACCTCCAAATTTTGTTCTTTTTTCTCAAGATTGCTTTGGCTATTCAGGATCTTTTGTGGTTCCATATAAATTTAGGATTGCTTTTTCTATATTTGTAAGAAATGCAATTGGAATTTTGATAGGCATTACACTGAATCTGTAGATGGCTTTGTGTAATATGGACATTTTAATAATATTAATTCTTCTGATCTGTGAACATGGGATATTTTTCCATTTACTTGTGCCTTCTTCTATTTCATTCATCAATATCTTATAGTTTTCAGTTTAGTGATCTTTCACCTCCTTGGTTAAATTTATTCCTATATATTTTATTGTTTTTGATACTATCATAATTGGGATTGTTTTATTTATTTCTTTTTCAGAGAGTATACTGCTAGTATATAAAAACACAGCTGACTTATGTTTGTTGATTTTGTACCCTATAGCTTTACTAAATTTGTTTATTAGTTCTAACAGTTTTTTGTGAAGTCTTTAGGGTTTTCCATATATAAGATCATGGTCTCTGCAAACAGAGACAATTTGACTTCTTTGTTTCTGATTTGGATTCCTTTTATTCCTTTTTATTGCCTGAATGCTTTGGCTAGAACTTCCTGTAGTTTATTGAATAGAAGTGGTGAGAGTGGACATCCTTCAGCCTTAAATTTTGGATTCCTAAATCCAACTGCCTATTCAACATCTCTACTCAAATGCCCGGTATCTTAAAATTAACATATCTGTATCAGACTTTTCTTCTCCATCCCAAAATGTTCCAATTAAACTTTGCTTCTCACCCTACTGCAGGCCTGGTTGAGGGGAGGAAAGGGTATAACTGGCTTCTTTTCTTTCCTCATTATAACTTTTCCCCTCTCCCTAGTTCCTCTCCAGGATTAAATAGGATAGGAAGGAGAGGGAAAGTGGCAGGAAGGATCTTCACTGACCATCATGTGTCTCTTACTCTGTATTCTGAAAATTTAGTGCAATATTTCATGATAAATTTTTTAAAAAATGAATTAGGGGATAAAAGATGAAAAACAGAGGGACAAGCCAAGAATTTATTTCTACAGTTCATGTAAGAAATAATGGTGGCCTAAACTTAGGAATAGTAATAGGAAGAGAAAAAAGTGGACAGGATGGTAAAGTTTTCAGGAAGTAAGTTAGCCAGGAGTTAATGGTTGATTGTAATAAAGAGTGAAGAAGTGGGAAAAGTCAGAATGATTTAAGATTCTGACTTTGGGGTCTGGGTTGATACTGGTGGCATTGAGATAGAGAATACATGGAAAGTATACAATTTTGGAGAAAGTTCAATAGCTCAATTTCAGTCATACTACAGGCTGATATCTAATTGATCATAAGGAGAAACTGGAGAAACTGCTCATGTAATTTAAGTACAGATGATAATTTTTAAAGACATGAGAGGTTTCTGGGAGATGGCACAATAGGAGAATCCTGACCTCACCATGTCTCAAAGACACACCAAGATAACAGCTATATCAGTGCAACTAACACTGAAAACAACTGAAAGACTGGCAGAACAGACTTTCCACAATTACTCAGAGAGGAGTCCACACTGAAAAGGGTAGAAGGGGAAGTGATGCATTGGGAACCAAACTCCCAGTGAGACTTAACCACAAACAAGAGGGACACCACAAGTATGGAGAAGAAATAAGATCAAACCCCACATCAGGCACCCCAGGCAAAGGGGACTTGCACTGGAAAGATGAACCCCCATAACATTTAGCTTTGAAAACCAGTGGGATTTAACTTCAAGAGTTTTCACAATCAGTGGAGCTTAATTCAGCAGGATTAGCTTCAGGAAAGCTGGAGGGCAACAGGAAACTGAGTCCCTACCCTTAAAGAGCCAGCTTAACGAATAACCCCACCGACATACAGCATAGAAGCAGCAGCTTGAAAAAGTGTTTGGGGTATACAAGAAGATTTATTTACTAATCTCAGAACATGCACTGGAGAGGCAGGGATTTTTAGGAAACTTCTTTAAGAACAAAAGAGCTGACAAGCATCATTTTCCTCCACTGTTTCCCCCACCTAGATAGCAGGACACTTGTGGGAACCAGCACTAACACTCTCCACCTAGCTTGCTAGCAATGTGTGCCCCACCCCAACATTCCCCTGTAGATCCACTGCATCCAATCTGCCCCACTCAGCAGGTGACCTTCCAAAGTAGCTTCTGCCCCCACACACCATGTAAGCAGCCCCAGCAGGGACTGGCACCACTCCAAAGTGACTCCTGCCCTGGGAAGAGGGGAAGATAACGGCACACAGCAGTGCATCTCCAGTCCCAACCAAAACTTATAGCTAGTAGCATGGAGTGCCCTGCTAATCAGTGCAACTGCAGCTCTGGAAGACAGACTGGTGGCAGGCATCTGGTCTACTAGCCCTGCCTACCAACAAAAACCTCTCAGGGGACAAGGCAGGGAGAGCACCCTGTAGGTCAGTGCAACTATAGCCCCAGTGAACAGGCTGAAGGCAGGCATCTGGTCTGACTGCTAACATCACCCAACCACAAGCCCACAGCAGTCTCAGACTGGCACAGTGACAAAACCCTGCCTGATGCACCCACAACAGGTAAAGTGGGCCATTGAAGCCAACTGGACTTGAAGGTAAATGTGGCTCACTCACATAACAGACACCTCTAAAGTGCCTGGTTCTGGTAAATACGGGGCATTGTGCTACAGGGCACCACAGGACCTCTTCTTCATAAGTCTGCTACTTTCAAAAGCAGGAGCTCTATATGACTTTCCTAATAGAGAGAAACAAATACAGAGTTAGACTGAGAATGAGGAGACAGAGAAATATGTCCCAAATGAAAGAACAGGACAAAACCATAGCAAAAGAGCTAAAAGAAAGAGAGATAAGCAATATGCCTGATAAAGAATTTAAAATAATGGTCATAAAGATACTCACTAGTCTTGAGAAAAGAGTAGACGTTCTCAGTGAAACCTTCAACAGATAGAAAGAAAATTTTAACAAGAACCAATCAGAGATGAAGAACTCAACTGAAATAAAAAATACAGTAGAGGGACTTAATAGCCAGTTAGGGGAGGCAGAAGAATGGATCAGCAACCTGGAAGACATAGCAATGGAAAGCAACAAAGGTGAACAGCAAAAGGAAAGAAGAATAATAAAAAATGAGATAGGTTAAGGGAACTCAGCAACATTACCAAACACAATAACATTCATATTATAGATATCCCAGAAGGAAAAAAGAGAGAAGGGGGCAGAAAAATTATTTGAAGAAACAGTAACTGAAAATTTCCCTAATTTGGATAAAGGAACAGACATCCAGATCCAGGAGGCACAGAGAGCCCTCAATAAAATTAACCCAAAGAGGTCCACACCAAGACACATCGTAATTAAAATGGCAAAAAGTGGTGATAAAGAGAGATTTTTATTTTTTATTTATTTTTTTTTAAAGATTTTATTTATTTATTTGAGAGAGAGAGAATGAGAGAGAGAGAGAGCATGAGAGGGAGGAGGGTCAGAGGGAGAAGCAGACTCCTCGCTGAGCAAGGAGCCCGATGCGGGACTCGATCCAGGGACTCCAGGATCATGACCTGAGCTGAAGGCAGTCGCTTAACCCACTGAGCCACCCAGGCGCCCTAAAGAGAGATTTTTAAAGCAACAAAAGAAAATAGTTACACATGAGGGAAGCCCCTCAAGGCTGTAAGCTGAT
Source organism: Neomonachus schauinslandi (assembly GCF_002201575.2). Lineage (NCBI taxonomy): Eukaryota > Metazoa > Chordata > Mammalia > Carnivora > Phocidae > Neomonachus > Neomonachus schauinslandi. Next base: position 84,166,321 of record NC_058403.1, on the reverse strand, counting down.
TTTTCATCAGAAACTTTACAGGCCAGAAGTGAGTGGCATGATATATTCAAAGTGCTAAAAGAAAAAAAACCTGCAATCAAGAATACTCTACCCACAGATTATCATTCACAATGGAAGAAGAGATAGGGTTTCTCAAACAAAAGTTAAAGAACTCATCACCACTAAACCAGGCTTATAAGAAACGTTAAAGGGAAATCTTTGAGTGAAAAGAAAAGGTCATATTCAGGAGTAAAAAAAATTATGAAAGGAAAAAAATTTCACAGGTAAATGTAAGCATATAATAAAAGTAGTAGATCAATCACACATAAAACCAGTATGGAAGTTAGAGCACAAAAGCAGTAAAATCAACTATATCTATAGAAATCAGTCTCACAAAATAAAAAGAAGTAAAGTATAATATCATATACATAAAGATGGAGGGAGAGTAAAAATTTAGTGTTTCTAGAAAAGGTTCAACCTTAAGTGACCATCAACTTAATATGGACTGCTATAGGCATAAGATGTTACATATGAACCTAATGTTAACTACAAATCAAAAACCTATAATAAATAACAAAAAATGAAAAGGAAAAAAAATCCAAGCCTAACCCTAAAGAAAGCCATCAAACCACAAGAGAAGAGACCAAGAAAAGAAGAAAAAGAGAAGAACTATAAAAACAACCATAAGACGAATAATGAAATGTCAATAAGTACATATCTATTCAATAATTATGTTAAATGTAAATGGACTAAATGCTCCAATCAAAAGACATCAGGGGACTGAATGGATAAAAAAGCAAGACTCATCTATATGCTGCCTACAAGAGACTACCTTCAGACCGAAAGACATATGCAGATTGAAAGTGAGGGGATAGAAAAATATTTATCATGCAAATGAAATTTTTTTAAAAAGCTAGAATGACAATACTTATACAGGACAAAATAGACTTTAAAACAAAGACTGAAAAAAAGACAAAGAAGGACACTACATAATCATAAAGGGAACAATCCAACAATTGTAAATATTTATGCACTCAACACAGGAGCACATAATACATAAGCAACTACTAACAGACATAAAGGAAGAATTTGAAAGTAAAACAATAATAGCATGGTACTTTTTCTTTCAAATTTTTATTTAAATTCTAGTTAGTTAACATAGAGTATAATTTTGGTTTCAGGAGTAGAATTTAGTGATTCATCACTTACATATAACACCCAGTGCTCATCATAACAAGTGCCCTCCTTAATACCCATCACCCATTTAGCCCATCTCCCATCCACTTTCCTTCATCAACCCTCAGTCTCTATCATTAAGAGTCTCTTATGGTTTTTTTTCTTTTCTCTCTCTTTTCTTCTCCTTCCCCTATGTTCATCTGTTTTGTTTCTTAAATTCCACATGAGTGAAATCATATGGTATTTATCTTTCTCTGACTGATTTATTTCACTTAGCTTAATACCCTCTAGCTCCATCCATGTTGTTGCAAATGGCAAGATTTCATTCTTTTTGATGGCTGAATAATTTTCCATTACACACACACACACACACCACATCTTCTTTATCCTTTCATCAGTTGATGGACATTTGGACTTTTTCCATAGTTTGGCTAATGTTGATAATGCAATAGCATGGGATTTTAAAACCCCACTTACATCAATGGATAGATCATCCAAACAAAAGATCAATAAGGAAACAGTGCCTTTGAATGACACACTAGACCAGATGGACCTAACAGATATACTCAGAACATTCCATCCCCAAACAGCAGGATACACATTATTTTTCAAGTGCATATAGAACATCTTCCACAATAGATCACATATGAGGCCATACAACAAGTCTCAGTGAATGAAGAAAAATTGAAATCATATCATGTATCTTTTTTGACCACAATGCTATGAAACTAGAAATCAATCACAAGAACAAATCTGGAAAGGACACAGATACATGGACACTAATGACATGCTACTAAACAATGAATGGGGTCAACCAAGAAATTAAAGAGGAAATTCAAAAAATACAAGGAGATGTATTTGAAATGAAATGAAAACACAATGGTCCAAAATCTGGGATGCAGCAAAAGCAGTTCTAAGAGGGAAGATTATAGCAATACAAGCATACATCAAGAAACAAGAAAAAAATCTCAAATAAACAACCTAACCTTACACTTAAAGGAGCTAAAAAGAGCAGAAAAAACAAAGCCCAAAGCCAGTAGAATAAAGGAAATAAAAGATTAGAGAAAATATAAATGAAATTGAGACTAAAAAGTACAATAGAACAGACCAATGAAACCAACAACTGGATCTTTGAAAAGATAAACAAAATTAATAAATTTTTAGCCAAAATCATCAAGAAAAAAAGAGAGAGGCCTCAATTAATAAAGGTCATATATGAAAAATCCACAGCAAACATCACATTCAATGGGGAAAACTGAGACCTTTTCCTCTAAGATAAGGAACAAAACAAGGATGTCCACTCTCACCACTTTTATTCAACATAGTACTAGAAATCACAGCCACAGCAATTAGACAAGAAAAAGAAATAAAAGCTATCCAAATTGATAAAGAAGAAGTAAAACCCACTATTTGTAGATGACATGATACTATATATAGAAAACTCTAAAGATTCCACCAACTGACAAATGAATTCACTAAAGTTGCAGAATACAAAATTAATATACAGAAATCTGGTGCATTTCTATATACTAGGAATGAACCAGCAGAAATAGAAATTAAGAAAACAATTCAATTTACAATTGCACCAAAAGTAATAAAATACCTATGGATAAACTTAACCAACAGGTGAAAGAGCAATACACCAACAACCATAAAACACTGATAAAAGAAAGTGAAGATGACACAAACAAATCAAAACCATGCTCATGGATTGGAAGAAACAATATTGTTATAATGTCCATACTACCCAAAACAATCCATAGGTTCAATGCAATCCCTATCAAAATACCAACAACATTTTTCACAGAACAGAACAGATAATCCTAAAATTTTTTTGGAAAGATGAAAGATCCCAAATAGTGAAAACAGTATTGCAAAGAAGAAAAAAGCTGGAGGTATCACAATCCCTGATTTTAAGATATACTACAAAGCTGCAGTAATCAAAATGATATGGTATTGGCACAAAAACAGACACATAAATCAGAATAGACAGCCCAGAAGTAAACCCACACTTATATAGTCAACTAATTTACAACAAAGGAGGCAAGACTAAACAGTGGGGGAAAAGACAGTTTCTTCAACAAATGGTACTGAGAAAACTGAACAGCTTCATGCAAAAGAATGAAACTGGACTAATAGCTTACATTATACACAAAAATAAATTCAAAATGGATTAAAGACCTAAATGTAAGACCCGAAACCACAAAAGTCCTAGAAGAAAACATAAGAAATAATTTCTTTGACATCAGCCACAGAAACATTTTTCTATATGCCTCCTCAAGCAAGGGAGACAAAGCAAAATTAAACTATTGGGACCACACCAAAATAAAAAGCTTTTGCACAGTGGAAGAAAGCCATCAACAAAACAGAAAGGCAACCTAGTGAATGGAAGAAGATATTTGCAAATGAGTATCTCATAAGGGGTTAATACCCAAAATGCATAAAGAACTTATGCAACTCAACACCAAAACAAAACAAAACAAAAAAACAGAAACAAAAACAAAAACAATCCAGTTAAAAAATGAACAGAAGACATGATAGACAGTTCTTCAAAGACATCCAGATATCCAACAGACACATGAAAAGATGTTTATCATCACTTACCATCAGGGAAATGCAAATCAAAACTACAGTGAGATATCACCTTACATCTGTCAGAATGGCTAAAATCAACAACATAAGAAATAACAGGTATTGGAGAGGATGTGAAGAAAAAGGAATCCTCATGCATTGTTGGTGGGAATGCAAACTGGTACAGCCACAGTGGAAAACAGTATGGAGGTTCCTCAAAACGTTAATAAGAGAACTACCCTATAATCCAGAAATTGCACTACTAGGTATTTACCTAAAGAATACAAAAACACTAATTCAAAGTGATATGTGCACCCCTATGTTTATGGCAGCATTATCTACAATAGCCAAGATATGGAAGCAGCCCAAGTATCCATCAATTGATGAATGGATAAAGAAGTGGTACATATATACAATGGAACATTATTCAGTCATAAAAAAGAATGAAAAGAGAGGAGGCACTAAAACGGCATAGTAGTAGGGGGACCCTAGGCTTGGCTCATCCCTTTTACACAGCTAGATAAATATTAAATCATTATGAATACCCAAGAAATCAATCTGAGGACTGACAGAACAAACTGCACAACTAGAGGGAGAGAAGAGGCTACATCATGGAAAATAGGTAGTGCCAAGACATGGTTTGGGGGAAAAACACATCATGGGTGCTGCAGAGGGGAGGGAACCCTGGTCACAGAGAGAGTGGGGAGAGAGAGAGAGAGAGGAACACACTAGGGATCACACAAGGAAAATACTTCCCAAAGCCATTGACAGGGAAAATGAGAGGGGCTGATTTTCATGAGTTTTTGCAACCAGCGGGACTCAAAGACTGGCATTTTAGAAGTCTGTGGTGTACTTGGCATAGATCCCTGAGGGCGCTGCATGCTCCAGTAAAGAATGCAGGCAGGTAACCTGGGGGCAGAGAGAGCAATCTGAGGATCACCTAAGATGCACTGGTAGAGATAATTCCCTCTTCTTGGAGTATATCTGAAAGAGATGACATTGCCTCTACGGGACAAAAGAGCTGGAGGGCGCCATTTCTTTTTTTTTTTTTTTTTAAAGATTTTATTTATTTATTTGAGAGAGAGAGTGAGAGAGAGAAAGAGCACAAGAGGGGGGAGCGGGAGAGGGAGAAGCAGACTCCCCGCTGAGCAGGTAGCCCGATGCGGGACTCGATCCCGGGACTCCAGGATCATGACCTGAGCCGAAGGCAGTCGCTTAACCAACTGAGCCACCCAGGCGCCCCATGGAGGGCGCCATTTCCTTCCCCCACCTCTTAGCATGGGTACAGAGACACCTGCTGAGGTCAGCCAACCTGGACACTGGCTCTTTAGTGTGCTTTGCTGTAAACCACATGCTCTTGCACTCTGGTATGACGTCTAGGTCAAACCTGCATTAACCCCAGTGTGGTGAGACCCACCCCCAGAAGACCAGTGCAGGTCCCTACCACACCAGGTCCCTAAAGTTTGGAGTTTTAAAACTCAGCTGGCCTGGCTGGGATAGAGCACAAAGTGTACTACGCTGCTCCAGGCAAGCATGCAACCTAAACACAGAAAGTGTGACAACAGCGATCTGAAAAACACCTAGGACAAACAAGGGGAACTTATTCACTTTTCTGAGACAGCTTCCCTGACAGCAGCAAGCATGAAATCCCCTCCCCAGGGACAAAGGAGCTGGCTGGCACCATTTCCTTCCCCCACCCCTCAGCATAAAGTAAGTTCAGTAAACAGCACAGTGCCAACACTGGCTGACTAAACCGCTTACCCCAGGCCTCGCCTGCAGTGCTCTGCTGGTACGGCTTTTCTCTGGCAGGTGTGCTTGAAAACCAAAGCAGTGGCTTCCCCCACAGAAGACCAGCACAAACCCCTGCACCCCTATCTACTAGTCATACAGTGCTGCAAAGCTTCAGCTTTAGTGGAAATAGGATCTGGCTTCTTTTAACAAGCAGACCAGAGCACACCTAGTTAAAACTTGCCACACTCTGGACAAGGTCCAAACACTCCCCACTGCAGGCAAGGAGAAACTCGCAGCAGACTGACCTGAGGGATAGAGCAGCCGTAGCACAGCAGCAGAATGCATGCAGCTTACACCAGAGACACTTCCTGAAGGGCCAGGCCCGGGACAGTATATGACCTCTTCTTCATAATGTTATTACTCTTAGGAGAAGGAAACCTAACAGGCTTTTCTAACACAAAGACGAAGACAGAGACCTAGACAAAATGTCAAGATAGGGGAATTCATCCCAAAAGAAAGAACAAGAGAAGGTCACAGCCAGGGATCTAATCAAAACAGATATACGTAATATGCCTGATCCAGAATTTAAAGCAATGATCATAATAGCTGGGCTTGAGAAAAGCATAGAAGACATCAGGGATACCCTTACCACAGAGATAAAAGAGCTTAAACCAATCAGGCTGAAATGAAAAATGCAATAACCAAGATTTGAAACTGACTAGAGGTAATGACCACAAGGATGGGTGAAGTAGAGGAACAAATAAATGATATAGAAGATAGAATTATGGAAAATAATGAAGCTGAACAAGAGAGGGAAAGAAAAATCTTGGCTCACAAAAGTAGACTTAGGGAATTCAGTGACTCCATGAAACTTAATAACATTTGTATCATGGGAGTCCCAGAAGAAAAGAGAGAAAAGGGGGTAGAAGGTTTATTTGAGGAAATTTTAGCTGAAAATTTCCCTAATCTGGGAAAGGAAACAGATTTCCAAATCCAAGAGGCACACAGAACTCCCATCAAAATCAACAAAAGCAGGTCAACACCAAGATATATTGTAGTTTAAATTTGCAAAATATAAAGATAAAGAACATTCTAAAAGCAGCAAAACAAATGAAGTCCCTAATTTACAAGGGAAGACAAGTAAGGTTAGCAGAACATCTCTCCACAGAAACTTGGTGGGCCCAAAAGGAGTGGCATGATAATTCAACATGCTGACTGGGAAAAATATGCAGCCAAGAATACTCTACCCTGTAAGGCTATCATTCAGAATAGAAGGAGAGACAATGAATTTCCCAGAAAAACAAAAACTAAAGGAGTTCATGCCTACTAAACCAGCCCTGCAAGAAATATTAAAGGGGACTCTTTGAGTGGGAAAGAAAGACTAGAAAGGAACAGAGAAAATCTCCAAAAACAATGACAAAACAAGTAATAAAATGGCACTAAATTCATATCTATCAATCATTACTCTTAATGTAAATGGACTAAATGTTCCAATCAAAAGACACAGCGTATCAGAATGCATAAAAAAACAAAACATATCTATATGCTGCCTAAAAGAGACCCATTTTAGACCTAAAGTCACCTGCAGATTGAAAGTGAGGGGATGGAGAAACATTTACCATGCAAAAGGACATCAAAAGAAATCCAGAGCAGTAATACTTATATCAGAAAAACAGGATTTTCTTTTAAAGATTTATTTCTTTATTTGAGAGAGAGCATGAGCAGGAGGTGCAGAGAGAAAGGGAGAATCTCAAGCAGACTCTGTGCTGAGCACTGAGAGCAGAGCCCAATGTGGGGTTCAATCTTACAACCCTAAGATCAGGACCTGAGCCCAAACCAAGAGATGGACTCTTATCCTACTGTGCCACCCAGGCACCCTCAGACAAATTGGATTTTAAACAAAAGACTGTAACAAGAGATAAAGAAAGATACTATATCATGATAAAGGGTCTATCCAACAAGAAGATCTAACAACTGTAAATATTTATACCCCCAACTTGGGAGTACCCAAGTATATGAAACAATTAACAAACATAAAGGAACTCATTGATAATAATAAAATAATAGTAGGGGACTTTAACACCCCACTTATAGAAATGGAGAGATCATTTAAGCAGAAAATCAATAAGGAAACAATGGTTTGGAATGACACATTGGACCAGTTGCACTTCACAGATTTTTCAGAGCATTTCATCCTAAAGCAGCAGAATACACATTCTTTTCACATGCACATGGAACAGTCTCCAGAATAGATTACATACTAAGTCACAGATCAGGCCTCAATAAGTACAAAAAAATTGAGATCATACCATGCATATTTTCCGACCACGACACTATGAAACTTGAAGTCAACCACAAAAAAAAATTTGGAAAGACCACAAATGCATGGAGGTTAAAGAACATCGTACTAAAAAACGAATGGCTTAACCAGGAAAATAAAAAAGAAATTAAAAAATACAAGGAAAGAAATGAAAATGAAAACAGGAAAGCCCAAAACCTTTGGGATGCAGCAAAAGCCATCATAAAAGGGAAGTATACAGCAATACAGGCCTACCTCAAGAAGCAAGAAAAATCTCCAATATGCAGCCTAACTTTACACCTAAAAGAGGTAGAAAAAGAACAACAAAGAAAGCCTAAAACCAGCAGAAGAAGGGAAATAATAAAGATTAGAGCAGAAATAAGTGATAGGAAAACAAACAAAAAAAACCCAGTAAAACAGATCAATGAAACCAGGAGCTGGTTCTTTGAGAGAATTAATAAAATTGATAAACCCCTAGCCAGACTTATCAAAAAGAAAAGAGAAATGACCCAAATAAATAAAATCACAAATGAGAGAGGAGAAATCACAACCAACACCACAGAAATATAAACAATTATGAGAATATTATGAAAAGTTATATGCCAACAAATCGGGCAATCTGGAAAAAAATGGATAAATTCCTAGAAACAGATAAACTACCAAAATTGAAACAGGAAGAAATAGAAAATTTGAACAGACTGATAACCAGCAAAGAAATTGAATCAATAATCAAAAATTTCCCAACAAACAGAAGTCCAGGGCGCCTGGGTGGCTCAGTCGTTAAGCGTCTGCCTTCGGCTCAGGTCATGATCCCAGGGTCCTGGGATCGAGTCCCACATCGGGCTCCCTGCTCGGCAGGAAGCCTGCTTCTCCCTCTCCCACTCCCGCTGCTTGTGTTCCTGCTCTCGCTATCTCTGTCTCTGTCAAATAAGTAAATAAAATCTTTAAAAAAAAAAAAAAAAAAAAAAAACAGAAGTCCAGAGCCAGATGGCTTCACAGGGGAATTCTTCCAAACGTTTAAAGAAGAGTTAATACTATTCTTCTCAAACTATTCCAAAAAACAGAAATGGAAGGAAAACTTCCAAACTCATTCTCTGAGGCCAACATTACCCTAATTCCAAAACCAGACAAAGACTCCACTAAAAAAAGAGAACTACAGGCCAATATCCCTCATGAACATGGACACAAAAATTCTCAACAAAATACTAACAAATTGAATCCAACAGGATATTAAAAGAATCATTCAACTTGATCAAGTGGGATTTATTCCTGGGTTGCAAGTGTGGTTCAAAATCAATCAATGAGATATACCACATTAATAAAAAAAAAGGATAAGGACCATATGATCCTCTCAATAGATGCAGAAAAAACATCTGACAAAGTACAACATCCATTCTTGATAAAAAACCCTATAAAGTAGAGATAGAGAAAACCTACCTCAACATCATAAAGGCCATACACAAAAAACCCACAGCTATTCTTATCCTCAATGGGAAATACTGAGAGCTTTTCCTCTAAGGTCAGGAACAAGACAGGAATATACACTCACCACTGTTATTTAACATAGTACTGAAAGTCCTAGCCTCAGCAATCAGACAATGAAAAGAAATAAAAGGCATCCAAATTGGCAAAGAAGAAATCAAACTTTCACTCTTTGCAGATGACATGATACTCTATGTAGAAAACGCAAGAGACTCCACCAAAATTTGATAGAACTGATACACTAATTCAGTAAAGTCGCAAGATACAAAATCAATGTAGAGAAATCTGTTGCATTTCTACATAATAATGAAGCATCAAAAAGAGAAATCAAGGAATTGATCCCATTTACAACTGCATCAAAAACCATAAGGAATAAACCTAGGAATAAACCTAACCAAAGGGCTAAGAGATCTGTACTCTGAAAACTATTAAACACTTAACGAAAGAAACTGAAGATGGCACAAAGAAATGAAAAAACATTCCATGCTCATGGATTGGAAGAAAAAATATTGTTAAAATGTCTATGCTACCCAAAGCAATCTACACATTCAATGTAATCGCTATCAAAATACCATCAGCATTTTTCATAGAACTAGAACAAACAATCCTAAAATTTATATGGAACCACAAAATACCCCAAATAGCCAAAGGAGTCTTAAAAAAGAAAACCAAAGCTGAAGGCATCACAATTCCAGACTTCAAACTGTATTCCAAAACTATAATCATAAAGATAGGATGGTACTGGCACAAAAACAGGCACATGGGTTGGAAGAACAAATATTGTGAAAATTTCTACACTACCCAAAGCAATCTACACATTCAATGTAATCCCTATCAAAATACCACCAGCACTTTTCACAGAGCTAGAACAAACAATCCTAAAATTTGTATGAAACACAAAAGACCCCAAATAGCCAAAGCAGTCTTGAAAAAGAAAAGCAAAGCTGGAAGCACCACAGTTCCATGTAATATAACTTCAAGTTATATTACAAAGCTGTAGTGATCAAGACAGTATGATGCTGGCACAGAAACAGACACATAGATCAATGGAACAGAATAGAAAATCCAGAAATGGACCCACAACTACATGGTCAACTAATTTTCAACAAAGCAAGAAAGAATATCCAATGGAAAAAAGACAGTCTCTTCAACAAATGGTGTTGGGAAAACTGGATAGCAACATGCAGAATAATGAAACTGGACCACTTTCTTACACCATATACAAAAATAAATTCTAAATGGATGAAAGACCTATATGTGAGATAGGAAATCATCAAAATCCTCGAGAAGACAGGCAGGAACCTCTTTGACCTCAGCCACAGTATCTTCTTACTAGATACATCTCCAGAAGCAAGGGAAACAAACGCAAAAATGGATTACTGGGACTTAATCAAGATAAAAAGCTTCTGCACAGTGAAGGAAATAATCAAGAAAACTAAGGCATCTTTCAGAATAGGGGAAGGTATTTGCAAATGACATATGTGATTAAGGGTTAATATCCAAAATCTATAAAGAACTTACCAAACTCAACACCCCCCAAAAATTAATGCAGTTAAAAAATGGGCAGAAGACATGAATACACAGGTTTCCAAAGAAGACATCCAGATGGCTAACAGACCCATGAAAAGATGCTCAGCATCACTCATCATCAGGGAAATAACAAATAAAAATTACAATGAGATAGCACCTCACACCTGTCAGAACGGCTAAAATTAACAACACAGAAAACAACAGATGTTGGCAAGGATGTGGAGAAAGGGGCACTCTCTTACACTGTTGGTGGGAATGTAAACTGGTGTAGCCACAGTTGAAAATGGTATGGAGGTTCCTCAGAAAGTTAACATGGAACTACCCTATGATCTAGCAACTGCACTACTAGGTATTTACCCAAAGGATACAAAATACTGATTCAAAGGAATACATGCACCCTGTTACTTGAGTAGCATTATCAACAATAGCCAAATTATGGAAAGAGCCCAAAAGTCCATTGACTGATGAATGGATAAAGAAGATGTGGGAGTGTATATATATCTTGCCATTTGCAATGATGTGGATGGAGCTAGAGAATATTATCCTAAGCAAAATAAGTCAGTGAGAGAAAGACAAAAGCATATAATTTCACTCATTATGTGGAATTTAAGAAACAAAACAGATCAACATAGGAGGAAAAAAAGAGAGAGACAAACAATAAAACGGACTTTAAAAAAAATTTTATTGTTATGTTAATCACCATACATTACATCATTAGTTTTTGATGTAGTGTTCCACGATTCACTGTTTGTGCATAACACCCAGTGCCCCATGCAGAACGTGCCCTCTTTATTACCCATCACCAGGCTAACCCATCCTCCCACCCCCCCTCCCCTCTAGAACCCTCAGTTTGTTTTTCAGAGTCCATCGTCTCTCATGGTTCGTCTCCCCCTCCGATTTCCTCCCCTTCATTCTTCCCCTCTTGCTTTCTTCTTCTTTTTTTTTTTTCTTAACATATATTGCATTATTTAATAAAACGGACTTTTAACTATAGAGAATAAACTGAGGACTGCTGGAGGGGAGGTGGGGGGGAATGGCTTATATGGGTAATGGGTATTAAGGAGTGCACTTGTGATGAGCACCAGATGTTGTATGTAAGTGATGAATCACTAAATTCTACACCTAAAAGTAATATTACACTACATGTTAACTAACTGGAATTTAAATAAAAACTTGGAAGAAAAAAAAAGAATGAAATTTTGCCATATGCAACAATATGGATGAAGCTGGAGAACATAATGCTAAGCGAAGTAAATTCGAGAAAGACAAATACCATATGATTTCAATCATATGTGGAATTTAAGAAACAAAACAAATGATCAAAAGGTAAAAAAAGAGACAGTGAGACAAACCAAGAAACAGACTCTTAACTATGGAGAACAAACTGACGGTTACCAGAAGGGAGGTGGGTGGGGGATGGGTTAACTAGGTGATGGGGATTAAGGAGTGCACTTGCTGTGATGAGCACCAGGTGACATGCAAGTTGTTGAATCAATATATTGTACACCTGAAACTAATATAATACTGTATGTTAACAGGAATTGTTAAAAAAATAAAATTTTTAAAAATGGGCAAAGGACCTGACTAGATATTTTTCCAAAAAAAACATACAATGGCCAACAGACATATGAAAAGACACTCGACATCACTATTCATCAGCAAAATGCAAATCAAAACCATAGGGAGATATGACCTCAAACCTGTCAGACTGGCTAGAATCAAAGGAGAAGAAATAACGAGCGTTGGTGAGGATGTGGGAAAAAGGAAACCCTTGTGTACTGTTGTGGGAATGTAAATTGGTGCAGCTAGTATGGAAAACAGTATGGAGGTTTCTCAAGAAATTAAAAATAGAGTTATCATATGATCTAGTAATTCCATTATTAGGTATATACCTAAAGAAAATGAAAACATTAGGGCGCCTGGGTGGCTCAGGTGGTTAAGCGACTGCCTTCGGCTCAGGTCATGATCCTGGAGTCCCGGGACCGGGTCCCACATCGGGCTCCCTGTAAAGCGGGGAGTCTGCTTCTCCCTCTAACCCTCCCCCCTCTCATGCTCTCTCTCTATCTCATTCTCTCTCAAATAAATAAATAAAATCTTAAAAAAAAAAAAAAGAAAATGAAAACATTAATTTGAAAAGATACATGCATCCCTATGTTCACTGCAGCATTATTTACAATAGCCAAATTATGGAAGCTGCCCAAGTGTCCATCGATAGAAATGAATGGGTAAAGAAGATATGATATAAATATATATGTATACAAAAATATATATGAATAATATATATGTGAATATTACTCAGCCATAAAAAAGAATGAGATCTTGCTATTTTTGACAACACGGATGGATCTAGAAGGTATAATGCTAAATAAAATAAGTCAGTCAGAGAAACAGAAATACCATATGATTTCACTCATATGTAGGGAATTTAAGAAACAAATGAACAAAGAAGAAAAAAGACAAAAAAGCAGACTCTTAAATACAGAAAACAAACTGGTGGTTGCCAGATGGCAGGTGGGCGGGAGGAGGGGCAACATAGATAAAGTGGATAAGAGTACTCTTATCTTGATAAGCACTGAGTAATGTACAGAATTGTTGAATCATTATATTTTAGTCCTGAAACTAAAAACACTGTATGTCAATTATACTTAAATTAAAAAAAAGAAAGATATGTAAGAGTATGTAGCTATGATAAAATTAGTCTGTACAATAATATGGCTGGAAGTAATAATATAATAATATGAATTTTGCATTGAAACAAACAGGACTATCAAATATAGTGTGCCTCTGTTTCTCACTCCTGATGGAAGAAACAGACTTGAAATAAGAACAGATACCCCACTTACAATATTATCTTTATATAGCTGGGGGGAAAGGAGAGGGGCCAATCAGTATAATACTTTGTTATAGAAATGAAGATGTGCGGGGGGGGGGGGGGCAGCCTGCCCATAGTTACAACCTTTTAACATTTACATGAGATTTCATGCCTTTCTGTAATTCAAACCCTTCCATAAACCTAACATCTCCTAATAAGTCCCACCCACTCCAAACCCATTCTCCTACGACTTCCAAAGAAAATGGTATGTATTTAGGGCACTCAGTGAATAACAACAAAAAGTAATACCAGTGTATCTTCCTGACAACAGCAGTTTTGGGGACTCTAGGGCCAGTGTAACCACAGGGAAGCTGAGCTAGAGACAGTTTTGTATCATGAATCATTATCAAAATTGTGAGCTCAATTCTGATTACAAAATGCTTATTACTGTGATATTACAACAATCCCAAAAGAACACAGCTGGATTCTCAGATGACAGGTGGATCTTACAATTTCTGGCTGAAGACAACCTAATTTTGTGGTAATAAATTGTGCAAATTTGACATGGACATCACTGTAATAGGAACATGTGGAACCCTACTAGGTTATTATTACAGTGACTTTTTTCTGGCAGTAAGACTCACTTTATGATTAGAATTTAGCAGCATATGGAGACCCCCTATAGGGAACCCTCTCTACACAGAAACTTTCTGATATTTGATTAGCTTAATTTATTGAAAGTTTAGCTTTTTGTTTCATGGTAAACAACAGCACCATTAAAACCCTACAGTTTGTTCCCTGTCTACATTTCCAGTCTTAACTCTTTACTTACCTTCTTCAAATTCACACTTCAGCCAAGGTATTCTGCTTACTGCCCTCTTACTGCTCTTTGACCCCTTGCATTTTCCTTCTTTTGTTCTGTTTTCTCTCCTCTCCTGAGCCCTTTGAGATCCAGGTTAACATCCTGACTCTTCTTCCATAAAACCTTGTTCAACCTCTATAGTTTGAAGTGATTCTCACTCCTCTGAATACCTATAATAAATTATGGGAAATTTTTATAAATGGTAACACACTTAATAAACATGTGATATTATGACACTTAGTATTTCATATTTCTACTGGAAAATTTTTTCTGTTTATGAACTTTTATTCATCTTTTCTTTCATGAGACCCCAAGATACCCTCAGATTCAGTGATTTCCTAGAAGAGCTTACAGAATTCAGAAAAGCTGTTACATTCATGGTTGTAATTTATTACAGTGAAAGGATATAGATTAAAATCAGCAAAAACAAAAGATGCATAGGACAAAGTCCAGGAGAAACCAGGCACAAGCTTCCAGTTACCCTCTCCTATTAGAGTTGCACAGACAGCACTTAATTCTCCCAGGAAAAATGTGTGACAACATCTACGATGTATTATTAACCAGAGATGCTCTCTAGAACCTTGGTGTCCTAGGTTTTTATTGTGAGTCAGTCATGTAGCTATTCCATGCTTACGTGACTGACCTAACTATTCAGTCTCCAACCCTCCCTACCGTCACCAGAGGTCAAACTAATACAGCATGGCTGAGGAAAGATAAAAACAGGCATTCAACATAAATTTCACTACTAGCATAAACCATCTCCTGTGGTCCGACGTCTCAGGTATACAAAGATACTCTATTTAGGGATAATATTCCAAGGGCTCAGAGATTGTCTCCCAGGAACTAGTCAAGGGCCATTTCCTTCTGGGGTATGCAGGATTTGAGCACATCAAGCCCACTAAGTTAACTCTCTACTAACACTTCATTTGGTAATATTCAGCTGTCCAACCATACTTCATGATTCTTGGGTGTCAGTGTAGAGCAGAATCAACATTTTCTCCTTTGTATTTAGTTATTACTCAATAAATACTTGAATTTTTGCATCATTATATATCTTCTATTCATTATAGTTCAAATACCAAATATATTGTTCAACTTGTGTTATAGCTTTTCTCTGAAGAGTAACATAAAAAATGTCAAATCTTGGCCAAATTCTCCTCTTTATCACAATGACATATTTCGATAGATAGTTCATCTAAGATTGTGCAACTACAGCTGCAGCTAGAGTGATATTTTTCAAAAGGAAGTGGGGATATGGAATGTGTACAGTGTCCATTTGCATTATAAAACTAGAAGAAATAAATGTGAAACATGAGTTGTTTCTATGAGGCCTGATGAGTCTCCCATCTACTTAGAATAAGGGACTTATGTTGAATGTTGCATATGTTTTTGCTTTTGTTTTCATTTTACTACATTTCTTATGCTGTGCCTTTTATTCCTATGAGATATTCATTCCATAAGTAGAAGCCTGTATCACCCACTCCCCTTCACCTATTTTGCCCACCTCCCACCCACTTGCATATATGTTGTAAAATTTGTGTTAAATGGGAATTATGTTAAAAATGCATTCATTATAAGCAGCCATGGTTAATATTTTTAAAATAAGAAAAAAAATGACCAGAATGACTAGCTTTTATGGAAACAAATATGATTTAGCTAAGAATACTATTGCTGAAGAGTATCAAACCAGCTTCAAAGCTGGAGAGTGTATGGGGTGAGAGGCAAAATAATGTTATAATAAGAGTATGTGACTAAGTATCAGGACTCCTGATGACAGGGACAATGTATGTTTGCAACATCTGTAGGAAGTCCATATTTCCCAGCTGTCCTGGCAGTTAAGTTGAGGTTATTTGATTAATTCTCTTGAGTGAAATCTAAAATGTCACTTTCAGTCCCAGGCAATTAAAAGTGAGTAGAGGCTAAATGTTCCATAGGGTGGGATTGCTTGACCTCTCCTAGACTTTATAAAAGAGGAAACAAATGTTTATTGTATTGAAGCCATTGAGATTTCAGGCCATTTGTTATGGCAGCCAAACTTAGCCTGACCTGGCTACCATACCTGCATCCTAGTAACAACTCTGCAATTAGCAGCACAGTTGACCCTTGAACAACAGAGGGGTTACGGGTGCCCCTACAACTGAAAATCCTCATATAAGTTTGACTCCCCAAAAACTTAACTACTAATAGCCTACTGGTGACCAGAAGCCTTGCTTATATCATAAATATCTGATTAAATATTTTGTATATGTATTATATACTCTATTCTTACAATAAAGTAAGCTAGAGAAAACAAAATGTTATTAAGAAAAGCATAAGGAAAATATATTTACAATACTACACTGTATCTGAAAAAAATCCACTATAAATGGATTCATGTATTTCAGACCTGTGTTGTTCAAAGGTCAACTATATCACCAAAGGCAAGATGCTTCAACTCTTTAGCTTCTAGTTTCCTGGAGTATAAAATGCATAGTTGAACTAACTCTCTCTAAAATTCCTCTTAATTAAAAATGCTCATGTAATTGATTAAAAATGGGGGCCCTGTAGATTCAATTACTGGCTATGTCACTTACTATTTGTGATATTTATCTCATTTGTCCTTTTTCATAAAATGAAGATATTAATGCTTAATACACATCATTATTTTTAAATTGCAGACAGAAAGCACTAGCCTAACATATAGAAAGAATTCTGTAAGTCAACAATTAATAATCATATCCACACAATAATAAGCACATTGTTTAGAAAAAAGTCTAAAAATCAACAATAAATTTTGTTTTTTAAACATCCTTGACTCAACAATGACATTGTTAACCATAGTAAGTGACTTTTATATCTATCATTCTTTTTTTTTTTAAAGATTTTATTTATTTGACAGAGAGAGCACAAACAGAAGGAGAGAAAGGGAGAAGCAGGCTCCCTGCTGAGCAAGGAGCCCGATGTGGGACTCGATCCCAGGACATGGGGATCATGACCCAGGCCGAAGGCAGCCACTTAACCAACTGAGCCACCCAGGCGTCCCTATATCTATCAGTCTTAAACTTCTTCCTAACAATAGAAAAAGATAACAAAGTCAGCCTTTCTATTATCGTCCTATAGTCATGTTTGTGATACCAAAAAATAAGAAAACTTAGTTCACTATAGTTCATGGAACTCTTACATCATGAAACAAAAGAAAAAATGTTCTGCTCAGGTGTTCTGTGTCAGAACCCACTTTGACGATAAAGAGAAATATAAATGGTTTCCCAGAGCACTATTCCCAACTATGAGACTTAGAGTCATTTTGAATTTCCTTGAATATATCTAAGAATGCCTGGTTTCTATCTGAAGAGGAAGTTCACTGTATCTTTGAAGCAAATATGCAAATATTAATGTATCAATCCTATATTATAACTGCTTTAAAAAATTTTTTAATGCTGAACAGATAGCATACAAGATGATCTGTGGTCTACTAGGCATCATTGTCCACCCCTTTCTACATCTCCTCTGCATCACAGATAAGACGTCAAAACTATGTTTTCCAGAATACCTAACAATCTGAGTCAGATTTTGATGATGAGGAGCATTTAGGCTAGAGTTGGAAGGTTGAAGAGAAGCCAAGAGTCTCTGCTAGCAGTGTGAGCAGATGCAGGAGGTTAGCAGAGGCCTCTGGACAAACTCCAGAGAATCATCCACTTTGAGACCCACGCTGAAATGCTTAAAGTAACATCCATTTTTCTGATTGGAACCAATATAGATAGTATTTGTAGTATTAGTAAAGATTTTCTTGGAACTGCTTACAATAATGGATTGAGAATAAAAAAACCTATTAAAAGATTAGAACATTTTTGACCCTTTCTCTTAAAATTCATTTCAAACTATACTCAAGAAATTTTATTTGAGGGGCACCTGGGTGGCTCAGTCCATTAAGTGTCTGCCTTCGGCTCAGGTCATGATCGCAGGGTCCTGGGATCGGGTCCCATGTCCGGCCCCACATCCCTCTGCTTGCCACTCCCCTTGCTTGTGCTCTCTCTCTCTGTGTGTGTGTGTGTCAAAGAAATAAATAAAATCTTAAAAAAAAGAAGAAATTTTTTTAAAGATTTTATTTATTTACTTATTTATTTATTTGAGAGAGAGAATGAGATAGAGCACGAGAGGGGGGAGAGTCAGAGGGAGAAGCAGACCCCCGCCGAGCAGGGAGCCCGATGCGGGACTCGATCCTGGGACTCCAGGATCACGACCTGAGCCGAAGGCAGTCACTTAACTGACTGAGCCACCCAGGCGCCCAAAAGAAAGAAATTTTATTTGATTGCAGTTTAATTCCCTTTTAATGCCACATAATGTTCTTTATCTTTCTTTCTCTTTAGGTCCAGTGTTATTTTGGTACTACTGTATAGGCTTCTAAATGAAGCTGGAAATAATGAGTACCCACCAATAGAAAATTTAAATTTTCTGTTATAAATTGTATTTGGCCTATCTTTACAGATTCTTAAAGGTGCCTTAGCAGAGGTAGAATACCAAAGAGGCGTTTTTTAAAATATTTTCCCAAGGTCTCTTAGATCTACAAATTAAGATCTAAGAAACGTGTACTAAACCCCTATACTACTTGTGCTATCTAGAAACTCAAGATTCAGCAAGAAAAATGCAAGCACTGAAATGTAGAAAACAATAAAGCATATTTAAATAATACTTTAAGACAACAGTAGATGAAATGTTGCAAGGTAATGGAGGATTCACTACTCACATAATTTACCAAAGACTCAGAGAAACTGTGGGGCCCTTCCATACACACTTTCTCTGCCTTGCTGTCAGCTCTAAATATCCTGTGTCCTGTCTTTAAAAGTTCTGCTCAATGTCTTGGTACAGGGTACTAGCTGAACCCATCATGCTAAAAGATGCAAAGCCAGCCAGGCTCATAGCAGGAATTAGTTAATGATATGATGAACTCTGTCTTGCCTAACTTACCTCTCTTTCTGTACCTTGTTATGAAGGTATATTGCAGGATCTCCAGTTCTTATTTCAGCTGTTAATTATAGGCAAAGACTGGATAGGCAAGAAATCTCAATTATCCAACATAGTAGGAAATTAAGCTCTTTGCTTTAGTTTGGGTGTTAAATATTGCATAAGAAACCAAGATTGAGGAAACATGATCTTCCATGGAAATATTTCCAACAGGTGTGAGATATTACCAGGAGAGGTCTTCAGGTTTGACTTAATTTATCATAGACATATAGCCCATTGTCAAACCTGTTTAAGACACAGAAACCACCTACCTATTAAAATCCTCTTTCATAGTTAGTTCCTCTTTTACCTTTAACACTTCTGTTTGGGACTTTGCATTGAGTGAGCTTTGGCTTTATGAACAGAAATTCACTCATTGGTAGACTATAGAAATCACTCTCAGTACATTACAGGCTGAGAGAAAGGACTGAATTAAAAGAAAATGTAAACAAAGAAGGTCACAAAGCCTGCCCCTGGTTACTCCTACTCACCTGATCTTCCTTTATTCATATACTCAAGGCACTTTTTATCTATTATATGTCCATTTATCCTTTTTAAGCTTTAATGATATGGAGTTTATTTATTCACTGAGTGTAAGGACAAGCACAAAAGTTCCTTGAGTTTTTCTCCAGTTCTGCATTCCTCCCACCTACTAGTTCTACCCTTAAGTCAAACTCCAAAATTTCAGATTTCAGGAAGGAGGGAATTTGGCTTGCTTCCAATTTTCTGGGTCTTACCATCTGGAAAGAAAATAGCTAAATAGATTTTGCAATTCACTCTCCCCATTAACAGGGGACACCTCCAGGAAAGGAAAAAGAAGATGACCTGGTCAAATATCCTCATAAACATGCTAAGGCTAATGACTCCTAGAAAACAAACTAATGGTATTTGCTAGCAATACAGTCCTCATGGATAGCAGGATATACCTGTTATAAAATTGTTTATGATAAAACATGCCCGGAATCTATGGATTTATAGACAGCTTCCTGGAAAAATGTCATATAAACTATGTAACTATTTGAGTTTAAAATGGAGATGTTTTACAACCCGAACAGCTCTTCCTCCATAATTAACTGTACATCTCGTCAGAGACTTCATATTTTTTTTCTTTTCTTTTTTTTAAATTTTTTTATTCTTATGTTAATCCCCATACATTACATCATTAGTTTTAGATGAAGTGTTCCATGATTCATTGTTTATGCATAACACCCAGTGCTCCATGCAGAATGTGCCCTCCTCAATACCCACCACCAGGCTAACCCATCCTCCCACCCCCCTCCCCTCTAGAACCCTCAGTTTGTTTTTCAGAGTCCATCGTCTCTCATGGTTCGTCTACCCCTCCGATTTCCCCCACTTCATTCTTCCCCTCCCGCTACCTTCTTCTTCTTCTTCTTCTTCTTTTTTTCTTAACATATATTGCATTATTTGTTTCAGAGGTACAGATTTGTGATTCAACAGTCTCACACAATTCACAGCGCTCACCATAGCACATACCCTCCCCAGTGTCTATCACCCAGTCACCCCATGAGACTTCATATATTAATCTTGTTCCAGGGAACACCCTGATGCAGGGGAAAAAAAAAAAAAAAAAGGACCCAGTAAGGTGCACTATTTCAGATCTCTCCCTGCTTCACCTGTGTCTCCTGATTGTGTCCCTGAAATCATTATTAAAACTTATTCCTGGCCAAAATCTCTCATTTGTGTGTCTGATTTTGATAATCTTATTCTTTGTATTATCTCACCATCCAATCATACTTACCACTTCTCTGACTCTAGCATGAAGCCCAGCCTTAAAAAAAGTGTTCTACTTAGTTCTTGGGACTCAGTCCCTGCTCTGTATCCCAGCTCTGCTAATCAGCTCTTCCCTGGCTTCTGTCTCCTAAAACCCTATTTTGAAAAACTTGTTAAGGACCTCAGAATTTGTAGGACCAAGTTCCTACTTTTTTTTTTTATTATGTTATGTTAATCACCATACATTACATCATTAGTTTTTGATGTAGTGTTCCATGATTCATTGTTTGCGTGTAACACCCAGTGCTCCATTCAGTACGTACCCTCTTTAATACCCATCACCAGGCTAACCCATCCCCCCACCCCCCTCCCCTCTAGAACCCTCAGTTTGTTTCTCAGAGTCCATAGTCTCTCAAGTTCCTACATTTTTAATGCCAATCTCTACCACAGATTTGAATTTTGTCCCACAACTTAGCACAATTACTATGGATTTTGTGCCTGTGGAAAGATGCGATTGATTTGACTTATGTGCTTGACTTTAAGAATATCACCCACTCCTGGGCTCTTGTCATCTTTGTACCATATGTTGTAACCACAATGGATCCCTTGCATGCTGAATCCTCCAGAGGACTCTGCAAAACCGTAGATTCTATGCTCTGCTGTCTTTTTAACAACTGTGGCTGGCCTTCTTCCCACCTGGATAGTAAGAGTAATTCTAAGTTCGGCCCTCCTTAATATGACTGCCATGCCCTTATATGTGACAGCTACTGTAACTTATAATTCATTTATATCCCACTTAATCCACAGAACACATAATAGATACTCAATAATTGCCTGTAGATACAGAGAAGAGAAAGAACTCACATAATGACTACAGATTATTTATACTCTCCATGTACCAGGCACAGTGTGAGGAACGTTACTATATATAATTTCAACTCCCCCAAAAATATCCTAAAAAAACCCCATTATTTTAGTGATGAAGAATATGAAATTTAGAAACATTAGCTTTGTCCAAGGCTTTCTAGCTAGTAGAGATGAGATATAGAGATAGGCCTTTGCTGGTACAAGGCCCATACTAGTCCATGATACCACAGTGCCTCTTTTTGCATTCTTTATTTGATTATCCTCCAATTTTTTCCAGGAGTTAAGGTAAAGTAAAGGAATTTAATCAACTGAGTGTTGAGAATTCAACAGAAACAAGCAAAAATCTGATTTAGGGTATGAAGAAAAATGGCACAGGGATCCAGGTATTTAGCAGCAACAGAACAAGGAAAATCATGTGACAGAAATAACTTCATACTAATTTCTTTCCTACTTCATTTAAATTCCTTGCAGAGAGGTTCTCACCATTGTTCATATTGCTTTGTTTCCTCTTTATTGTTTTCTAACACATAATAAAAAATTCAATTTAATCATGGGTTACATGGTTTTCATTTGGAGGGTCCAAATTAGAAGAAGTCACATAGCTCTAGACCTATCCTTAAAAAATTACTTACAATTATTTACACTGCAATTCTGTCAGTAATGGTTTTTCACACTCAAACACACAGAACCTAATTCAGAGGCTCCTCGAGCGAGAAGTCCTATTTTTACATTTAACCACTGAAGAGAAAGCATACTTAGCAGAAACATCTTTAAAAATGAACATGGAAATGCACTGATCATTAATTAAACAAGAATAACTACCTTTTAAGGCAGATGAATGTAGAAACCAATCTGCCCCAATCCTTCTGGGGTCTTTGAACAACCTCAGTTGATTTCTCGAGTCACCATACATTTGGGCACTAGATCTTAACCTCCTGTATAACATATGTATTTAATGTCCAGGAAATATGCATTAGGTGTTTTAATAACTGTCCCTTAACAAATGTTTGTCAACTAAAAAGAAAACATCTCTGCCTCTGGAAGAGGAAAGGAAAAGGGTGGAATAGTGAGAGGAAAAAGAAAGGAAACAAATGACCTTTTATACTTTCTCTTTTTTCTAAATTCCTGTAGTAACTATTAGAATTCTTTTATCCAACGAACATTTATTTCATACCTACTATGTGTTCAGAGGGGAATACAAGATTATAAGAGAGACATTATTTCTGTCCTTTTGAAACTTAAGGGCGGGGGCGCCTGGGTGGCTCAGTTGGTTGAGCGACTGCCTTCGGCTCAGGTCATGATCCTGGAGTCCCGGGATCGAGTCCCGCATCGGGCTCCCTGCTCGGCAGGGAGTCTGCTTCTCCCTCTGACCCTCCCCCCTCTCATGTGCTCTCTCTCATTCTGTCTGTCTCAAATAAATAAATAAAATCTTTAAAAAAAAAAAAAAAAAAAAAAAAAGAAACTTAAGGGCGTATTAGAAGAGATAGCAAACAACAAATATTAAAGAAGAAAAGTTCTACACAGGAAAAGAAGAGGATCCTATGAGATCATCTAACAAACAGACCTAACCTAACATGGAAAGTGTGGAAAGGCATCTATTAGAAAGTAATATTTGGGCGCCTGGGTGGCTCAGTTGGTTAAGCGACTGCCTTCAGCTCAGGTCATGATCCTGGAGTCCCAGGATCGAGTCCCGCATTGGGCTCCCTGCTCAGCGGGGAGTCTGCTTCTCCCTCTGACCCTCCCCCCTCTCATGCTCGCTCTATCTCATTCTCTCTCTCAAATAAATAAATAAAATCTTTTTAAAAAAGTAATATTTAAGTTTAAAAAAAGAGTAGGAATTAGCTAGACTTCAAAATTTGGTAGGGAGCCTGACAGAGGATTAAAAAAAACTAAATAACTTCTGAAGTTTTGTAAACAGTTTAACTACATATCCTTAATCCAAAGAAAATAAAAATTGAAACAAACATTAAATTTTTCTTAGATTTGTTTTTAGAAGTACAGCAATTCTGAAACTTTTTGTATGTATTGCAGAAAAGTACAATTAAATAAGCACATTGATGTTAGGATCCCAGGATCTCACTGCAAAAGGGAGATACAAATGGAATAGGGTAGTAAAGAAAGAGCCCTATGGAACTTGGACTGAAATGGGAAATCTCAGTATAAATATGTGTGTGTGTGTGTGTGTGTTAATAGCAGGTGAGTATGTGTTTTCTAGCTTTCTTTGACAAAGGAAGGAATGGAATCTATTAGCAAGGAGCACAACTAGTATACAGGTCTCTATTTCTAAATACCTTTCCACACTAAAAGCATCCAGAGCTCCTTGGAAAATAAGGAAGTGTTCCAAAAAATGGGGGCATAATAAACCAGGAACTACTTTAAAGAAGCCTCTACTGGCCACACCTACAGCAATTTAAGCATCAAACTAAAGACAATAACTCATTGAATAAAATAAGAATCCATGACTCCATAATGCTGATAGATAGATAGATAGATAGGTAGGTAGGTAGGTAGATAGATAGATAGATAGATAGATAGATAGATAGATAGATAGATAG